>NC_037669.1:89152781-89157287 GCF_003255815.1 Theropithecus gelada
GCCATTCTAACTGGTGTGAGATGGTATCTCATTGTGGTTTTGATTTGCATTTCTCTGATGGCCAGTGATGATGAGCATTTTTTCATATGTCTGTTGGCTGTATGAATGTCTTCTTTTGAGAAATGTCTGTTCATATCCTTTGCCCACTTTTTGATGGGGTTGTTTTTTTCTTGTAAATTTGTTTGAGTTCTTTGTAGGTTCTGGATATTAGCCCTTTGTCAGATGAGTAGATTGCAAAAATTTTCTCCCATTCTGTAGGTTGCCTGTTCACTCTGATGGTAGTTTCTTTTGCTGTGCAGAAGCTCTTTAGTTTAATTAGATCCCATTTGTCAATTTTGGCTTTTGCTGCCGTTGCTTTTGGTGTTTTAGACATGAAGTCTTTGCCCATGCCTATGTCCTGAATGGTACTACCTAGGTTTTCCTCTAGGATTTTTATGGTATTAGGTCTAACATTTAAGTCTCTAATCCATCTTGAATTAATTTTCGTATAAGGAGTAAGGAAAGGATCCAGTTTCAGCTTTCTACTTATGGCTAGCCAATTTTCCCAGCACCATTTATTAAATAGGGAATCCTTTCCCCATTTCTTGTTTCTCTCAGGTTTGTCAAAGATCAGATGGCTGTAGATGTGTGGTATTATTTCTGAGGACTCTGTTCTGTTCCATTGGTCTATATCTCTGTTTTGGTACCAGTACCATGCTGTTTTGGTTACTGTAGCCTTGTAGTATAGTTTGAAGTCAGGTAGCGTGATGCCTCCAGCTTTGTTCTTTTGACTTAGGATTGTCTTGGAGATGCGGGCTCTTTTTTGGTTCCATATGAACTTTAAAGCAGTTTTTTCCAATTCTGTGAAGAAACTCATTGGTAGCTTGATGGGGATGGCATTGAATCTATAAATTACCTTGGGCAGTATGGCCATTTTCACGATATTGATTCTTCCTATCCATGAGCATGGTATGTTCTTCCATTTGTTTGTGTCCTCTTTTATTTCACTGAGCAGTGGTTTGTAGTTCTCCTTGAAGAGGTCCTTTACATCCCTTGTAAGTTGGATTCCTAGGTATTTTATTCTCTTTGAAGCAATTGTGAATGGAAGTTCATTCATGATTTGGCTCTGTGTTTGTCTGTTATTGGTGTATAAGAATGCTTGTGATTTTTGCACATTAATTTTGTATCCTGAGACTTGCTGAAGTTGCTTATCAGCTTAAGGAGATTTTGGGCTGAGACAATGGGGTTTTCTAAATATACAATCATGTCATCTGCAAAGAGGGACAATTTGACTTCTTCTTTTCCTAACTGAATACCCCTGATTTCTTTTTCTTGCCTAATTGCCCTAGCCAGAACTTCCAACACTATGTTGAATAGGAGTGGTGAGAGAGGGCATCCCTGTCTTGTGCCAGTTTTCAAAGGGAATTTTTCCAGTTTTTGCCCATTCAGTATGATATTGGCTGTGGGTCTGTCATAAATAGCTCTTATTATTTTGAGGTACGTTCCATCAATACCGAATTTATTGAGCGTTTTTAGCATGAAGGGCTGTTGAATTTTGTCAAAAGCCTTTTCTGCATCTATTGAGATAATCATGTGGTTCTTGTCTTTGGTTCTGTTTATATGCTGGATTATGTTTATTGATTTGCGAATGTTGAACCAGCCTTGCATCCCAGGGATGAAGCCCACTTGATCATGGTGGATAAGCTTTTTGATGTGTTGTTGAATCCGGTTTGCCAGTATTTTATTGAGGATTTTTGCATCGATGTTCATCAGGGATATTGGTCTAAAATTCTCTTTTTTTGTTGTGTCTCTGCCAGGCTTTGGTATCAGGATGATGTTGGCCTCATAAAATGAGTTAGGGAGGATTCCCTCTTTTTCTATTGATTGGAATAGTTTCAGAAGGAATGGTACCAACTCCTCCTTCTACCTCTGGTAGAATTCAGCTGTGAATCCATCTGGTCCTGGACTTTTTTTGGTTGGTAGGCTATTAATTATTGCCTCGATTTCAGAGCCTACTATTGGTCTATTCAGGGATTCAACTTCTTCCTGGTTTAGTCTTGGAAGAGTGTAAGTGTCCAGGAAATTATCCATTTCTTCTAGGTTTTCCAGTTTATTTGCGTAGAGGTGTTTATAGTATTCTCTGATGGTGGTTTGTATTTCTGTGGGGTTGGTGGTGATATCCCCTTTATCATTTTTAATTGCGTCAATTTGATTCTTCTCTCTTTTCTTCTTTATTAGTCTTGCTAGTGGTCTGTCAATTTTGTTGATCTTTTCAAAAAACCAACTCCTGGATTCATTGATTTTTTGGAGGGTTTTTTGTGTCTCTATCTCCTTCAGTTCTGCTCTGATCTTAGTTATTTCTTGCCTTCTGCTAGCTTTGGAATGTGTTTGCTCTTGCTTCTCTAGTTCTTTTAATTGCGATGTTAGAGTGTCAATTTTTGATCTTTCCTGCTTTCTCTTGTGGGCATTTAGTGCTATAAATTTCCCTCTACACACTGCTTTAAATGTGTCCCAGAGATTCTGGTATGTTGTATCTTTGTTCTCATTGGTTTCAAAGAACATCTTTATTTCTGCCTTCATTTCGTTATGTACCCAGTAGTCATTCAGGAGCAGGTTGTTCAGTTTCCATGTAGTTGAGCGGTTTTGATTGAGTTTCTCAGTCCTGAGTTCTAGTTTGATTGCACTGTGGTCTGAGAGACAGTTTGTTATAATTTCTGTTCTTGTACATTTGCTGAGGAGTGCTTTACTTCCAATTATATGGTCAATTTTGGAGTAAGTACGATGTGGTGCTGAGAAGAATGTATATTCTGTTGATTTGGGGTGGAGAGTTCTATAGATGTCTATTAGGTCTGCTTGCTTCAGAGATGAGTTCAATTCCTGGATATCCTTGTTAACCTTCTGTCTTGTTGATCTGTCTAATGTTGACAGTGGAGTGTTGAAGTCTCCCATTATTATTGTATGGGAGTCTAAGTCTCTTTGTAAGTCTCTAAGGACTTGCTTTATGAATCTGGGTGCTCCTGTATTGGGTGCATATATATTTAGGATAGTTAGCTCTTCCTGTTGAATTGATCCCTTTACCATTATGTAATGGCCTTCTTTGTCTCTTTTGATCTTTGACGGTTTAAAGTCTGTTTTATCAGAGACTAGGATTGCAACCCCTGCTTTTTTTTGTTCTCCATTTGCTTGGTAAATCTTCCTCCATCCCTTTATTTTGAGCCTATGTATGTCTCTGCGTGTGAGATGGGTCTCCTGAATACAGCAGACTGATGGGTCTTGACTCTTTATCCAGTTTGCCAGTCTGTGTCTTTTCATTGGAGCATTTAGTCCATTTACATTTAAGGTTAAGATTGTTATGTGTGAACTTGATCCTGCCATTATGATATTAACTGGTTATTTTGCTCGTTAGTTGATGCAGTTTCTTCCTAGCCTTGATGGTCTTTACATTTTGGCATGTTTTTGCAATGGCTGGTACCGGTTGTTCCTTTCCATGTTGAGTGCTTCCTTCAGGGTCTCTTGTAAGGCAGGCCTAGTGGTGACAAAATCTCTAAGCGTTTGCTTATCTGTAAAGGATTTTATTTCTCCTTCACTTATGAAACTTAGTTTGGCTGGATATGAAATTCTGGGTTGAAAATTCTTTTCTTTAAGAATGTTGAATATTGGCCCCCACTCTCTTCTGGCTTGTAGAGTTTCTGCCGAGAGATCTGCTGTGAGTCTGATGGGCTTCCCTTTGTGGGTAACCCGACCTTTCTCTCTGGCTGCCCTTAAGATTTTTTCCTTCATTTCAACTTTGGTGAATCTGGCAATTATGTGTCTTGGAGTTGCTCTTCTCGAGGAGTATCTTTGTGGCGTTCTCTGTATTTCCTGGATTTGAATGTTGGCCTGCCCTACTAGGTTGGGGAAGTTCTCCTGGATGATATCCTGAAGAGTGTTTTCCAACTTGGTTCCATTTTCCCCCTCACTTTCAGGCACCCCAATCAGACGTAGATTTGATCTTTTTACATAATCCCATACTTCTTGCAGGCTTTGTTCATTTCTTTTTCTTCTTTTTTCTTTAGATTTCTCTTCTCGCTTCATTTCATTCATTTGATCCTCAATCGCTGATACTCTTTCTTCCAGTTGATTGAGTCGGTTACTGAAGCTTGTGCATTTGTCACGTATTTCTCGTGTCATGGTTTTCATCTCTGTCCGTTCGATTATGGCCTTCTCTGCATTAATTATTCTGGTTATCAATTCTTCCACTCTTTTTTCAAGATTTTTAGTTTCTTTGCGCTGGGTATGTAATTCCTCCTTTAGCTCTGAGAAGTTTGATGGACTGAAGCCTTCTTCTCTCATCTCGTCAAAGTCATTCTCTGTCCAGCTTTGATCCGTTGCTGGCGATGAGCTGCGCTCCTTTGCCGGGGGAGATGTGCTCTTATTTTTTGAATTTCCAGCTTTTCTGCCCTGCTTTTTCCCCATCTTTGTGGTTTTATCTGCCTCTGGTCTTTGATGATGGTGATGTACTGATGGGGTTTTGGTGTAGGTGTCCTT
>NC_037669.1:89157297-89282312 GCF_003255815.1 Theropithecus gelada
CCCCAGAGGTGGAGTCTACAGAGACAGGCAGGTTTCCTTGAGCTGCTGTGAGCTCCACCCAGTTGGAGCTTCCCAGCAGCTTTGTTTACCTACTTAAGCCTCAGCAATGGCGAGCGCCCCTCCCCCAGCCTCGCTGCTGCCTTGCCGGTAGATCACAGACTGCTGTGCTAGCAATGAGGTAGGCTCCGTGGGCGTGGGACCCTCCCGGCCAGGTGTGGGATATGATCTCCTGGTGTGCCTGTTTGCTTAAAGCGCAATATTGGGGTGGGAGTTACCCGATTTTCCAGGTGTTGTGTGTCTCAGTTCCCCTGGCTAGGAAAAGGGATTCCCTTTCCCCTTGCGCTTCCCAGGTGAGGCGATGCCTCGCCCTGCTTCAGCTCTCGCTGGTCGGGCTGCAGCAGCTGACCAGCTCCGATCCTCCGGCACTCCCCAGTGAGATGAACCCAGTACCTCAGTTGAAAATGCAGAAATCACCGGTCTTCTGTGTCGCTCGCGCTGGGAGTTGGAGACTGGAGCTGTTCCTATTCGGCCATCTTGCTCCTATCCTTGGAAGTTCTAACTGAATGTTACTCAGATACACATCACAGGATATAACAGTATTCACACTTGCAGAACAGAACAAAGATCAAATAGCCTAACGACTAAAAATACTGGCCCAGGATGGAGTGCAGTGGCATGATCTCAGCTCACTGCAACCTCTGCCTCCTAGATTCACGCCATTCTCCTGCCTCAGCCTCTTGAGTAGCTGGGACTACAGGTGCCCACCATCATGCCCGGCCAATATTTTGTATTTTTAGTAGAGACGGGGTTTCACCGTGTTAGCCAAGGTGGTCTCCATCTCCTGACCTTGGCCTCCCAAAGTGCTGGGATTACAGGTGTGAGCCACCACGCCCAGCCAAGGCATAATAGCATTTCATTGTAACAGTGCATGAAGTGAGACCACGTACTTGCCACAGTGATGTAGACATATTTAATCAATACACTACTAATAACAAATAGTAGTTTGTGAAATAGAGTCTGAAAAGGCAGAGCTATAATGTCTGTGTAAGAGCTTAAAGACATAACGAGTTTAAAATCATATATTTAATTACATCAATTAAAACATTAAAACACATCTGGCAAACACTGATTCAACATGTTAATGTGCTAAACTTCAAGGTTTTATGGCATTTATAAAAGTGTGGTGGAACAAGAAGTGTGGAACTATCAGAATAAAATGGGAACAATGGTTATAGTCATCTGTTCTCAGCTTTTGTGTGGAACAGTCTATTTTACATAACCTAATGGTATAAAATGACTTTGTTTTTACAATATGCCATCTTTTCTTTCAAAATAGGAAGAAAAATTTTAAAAAAGTAAGCTCAAGGAGAAACCAGAAAGAAGAGTCCTATCAGTTTTGGTGCGACATGTTTTTTCCTTTCAATGATGACACACCTGCAAAGTTCTTATTTAGGTTTTTAAGTGACTATATTTTCCACTGAAGGAAAGGAGGAAACAAGAAAAAAAAGGAAGACAGGGGTGGAGGGAAAGAAGTGCAAGGGGAGGAAGAAAGGGGAAAAAAAGAAAGAAGACGGAAAGTAGGGAAGGGAGAAAAGGAGAAATAGGAAAGAGGGAGAAGAAAAGTAGGGAGGGGAGTGGAACTGTGTTTTTTACCTTTGCTTATTAAAATATGCATATACATACCCCTCCAACTCACAGACACACACACACACACACACACGTACACACATTTCATTGAGAAAAAGTTAGTCATGAAACTGGAATAGCCCTGTAATTTACTGGGAGGTATTTATAATGTTCTGAGCCTTTTTCCAGTACAATTTGAACTTGTTTCTAAGCTATCATCTATATATTTTCAGATTTGATTGCAAAATCAGATTGGCTTGTTTTTCAAGTTTCATAATAAAGAGGTATAGGTACTCATAGTTCTGAAATAATTCTATTTACTGGAATCTATAGTGGCAGTTAAACTGCAACATAATGAATTACACATTTATTAGTGTCAATTCTAAGTGTGACCAATTTGCTTGCCACACAGTAATGTTGTATTTGCAATTTCTGTATTCTTATCATTGACTTAAAAATAAAAACAGTGACATAATTTTATAACATAAAAATGTTTGCATTTGAAGAGGCAGAATCAGTAGCTATGCTGCACATCAACATACTGTATTTTACTAAATTTTTATTCCCCAAAGTTAGATTTAGAGAACACTGATCTATGGTACACCTAAATTCATGTTATATACTATTATAGAAGGTGGTCTGTGGTAGATGCCAAGCAATCCTACTAACAGTCATGAGAGGGTATAATTAAACAAAACAAACAAGGATAGAATGTTGTGGCTTCAAAAAGGTCACAAATAACCAATTTAGTGTTATATTTTCTCTTTTCTACTGACGAACAGTAAGAATTTGGGTGTGATCCACTGTTTATTAGATTCCATGTTTCCTCTTTCCTGATTTATTCTACTTTGCAGGAGCACATCCTCAAGTCCCTTCTTAAGAATGGGTCATGAGAGGTAACTTTTGTGCATCCCTGAACATCTAAAAATGGCTTTATGGCTTTGTGTCCCCTCTCACTTAATTAGATGGTTGGGTTTTTTAAAATAAAACTCTGGCTGGCAAATCATTTCCCTACAGAACTCTGAAGATATTATTTCATTATCTTCTAGCACCCAGTTAATGATAAAACTTTTGAGGACAGTATGATTCTTACACTTTTGTGAGAGGAACTATTTTTCTCTTTAAAACCCTTAAATAGTCTTCTCTTCATTCCTAGAATACTAAAGTATCTTAATGTGCCTCGCTGTGAGTTTTTTTTGTTTTGTTTTGTTTTCCCATTTATTATAAGCATCTGGTAGGGCCCTTTCAATCTTAAGATTCCTGTTTTTTTGGCTCTGACAAATTCTCTATTATTCCTTTAGAATTTCCTCTGTTCTTTTTCTGGAAGGCAAAATGTTTGATATTGGACCTCCCTGGGTAGAGCCTTTGTATTGAACTTCTTTCCTCATGTATTGCCTATATATTTGTTTTATTTTCCTAGAGATTACATAAAATTTATCTTCTCTGAGTATTTTATTTTGGAAATTACATTCTCCATTTCTTTTACATGGCATCTTATTCTACATAATAGATCTTCTAGATTCTATTTGAGGATATTAAAGTGTTTTTGTTTTGTTTTATTTTAAAGTACTTTATCAATCTCAATTTGCTCTGGGGACAGTTTACTTTCTTTGGGCACAGGTGTTTTGTTAATCTTCGTCTCTCTCTTTCCTGTAGAAGCGTTTCTTCAAACATCTGGTGATACTTGATTATCCATTCAAACTTAAAAGACAGCAGAAGAAATGCAGAGGTTTTTTGTACATGGGTAGGTGACTGGCAAGTTTCCCTTTCTGCTAAGTGGGAGCAATCTGCTCATTATACTTTAAAGTCCTTAAATGCCAGAATGTGGAGGGTTTTGCAAAGTCCCAGTTCACACCCCTGTTGCCCAGTTTTCCAAGAGGAAATACCTGGCCAGGCTTTCTGCTCATTGATTGGGGTAGACTGTTCCCTAGACACTCTTTTAAGCCAAACCCTTTACAAAGCTTCAAGACCTATCCCACCTTCCATGATTCTGGAAGCTGTGAGGCAGACTGACTCTCTCATTAACTAAGGTTTCCTCCACATATAATGGACTTACTCTGTCACTAATCTTTCATCTACTTTCCGGCTTCCAGAAATGGGCTCATAGATCTCATTTATTGGTGGACCCCTCCCAAAAAGGATAAGGAGCTAAAGACACACGTTTAAATATACTTAAGGCAATGCATATTTTAAGTAGAGGCAACCTGGTCACTTAAAAGTTCAGTGGACCCAATTTTAAGAGAATGAGACAAAAGCACCTGACATTTATATCAATTATAAAATTATATTATTATATCAATTATGGATATATCAATTATATCAATTGAAAATTATACCCTAACTTCCCATACCAAAGTCTTCAAATTGTACTTGGATGGCAATAGCAAATCATAGTCATTTCATAAATGCAAGACTATTACTGAATGACAAGGTAGTTAAAAATATTCTGAAGTACAAATGTAGACAGTTTCCATTTGTAGGTTATGCTCATTCGATTCATTGTATGGCTATGAAATGTAAAGGACACCAAATTCACATTTGAAGAAAGCAATAAAATTTTTTTAAGTGTATTCTGATTAGGAGGTATAGAATCAAGAAATCTGAGGTCAAAGAAATTTAACTTTATAGGATAATCTAGTCGTATTATTTACCTCTTCTTTCCAGAAGCAAAAACAGAGGCTGAAAGAGGTTCAGCAACTAGAACCAGTGAGTACCCTTTGCTAACTAGGACAAATAACTGTTCCTACCAAAAATGATAAAAGCTTAGTGAAGAATGTAACATCGTCTTCGAATCATTAAAGAGAAGCTTTGTATAGGTGCAAACTCCCTGAAGAGTGAGTTACCACAAGTGAAACTTAGAGATACCCAAACAATTTTCATACTTACTCATTACCCCAGTCCAGGCGCACGGTGATGTGCCGCTTAACCTCCCGCACCTGATCCTGAGTCAGGTGACCAGACAGTAGCTGCCTTCGCAGGTCAATAAGTTCATTCATCACATGGCGTAGTTTGTAGAAAAGATCTACTTTGTGTTTCTGAAAGGGCATTTTTGGTGTTGGATGAAATACAAGAGATATGGAAAAGGAATGAAAAGAAAAAGAGAAATAGTTAAACTGTGAATAGTGCTCATTTCTCTGAACCACTAAGGTAATATAAAGAGGAACTTAATTTTAAAGTCTGAAAGTCATTACCTCCTTCTATCCAAAAATCTCTACATAGTGACATCTAAGAAAGTAACATAATTGATCTGGATCATGCAAAAGTAGCATTTATCTCTACCACATCCTAGATTATTCACTTCTTTAGGAAATCAAAGTTACTAAACTTAGAACAGAATGTTACACAGGAGCCCAGAGCTGTTTTCCCTCATAGAAATTGCAGTTCACATAAAAGCAAAAATTTCAACCATCCAGCAATAACTCTGGTTTCTCCAGGAGGGATATCCAAGTTGGGAGAGGAAGAATCATTCGCCCTATTTTGAAGCAACTGAAGTTTCAATATAAAGCCACAGTCCCTGGAGTGAAATTCACTCCTGATTTCTAGGCCTCATCTAATTTTCTAATTATCTTTTCTAAACAGTGTGTCGTTCCCCGACTCCCTTTGGTGTAACAGATTTCCAGTCTTTTCCGTTTAATAAAAATTGTCACCTTTGTAAGAGTTAAACGGAAACATCTTAACAAACTTAATTATGGACATTATAGTGGTTTTTAACCTTAAAAGTAGAAAAATGTGTCATGAGAACAGATGCTTCAGAAAAAAGATGTACTTAAAAATAACGTATGATTTTAAAAACTCAAGTCCTATTTGCTGATATGTGAAATCTTGATTTTAGAATCTTTTGGTTTCCGTATAATTAAAATTCTTCGGATGTAACCGATCTATAAATAATGCTTCTGAAGGCAGATTAAGATGTTAGTAGAATATCTGTATGAGATTTACCCTAAAAAAGATGTTTGCCAAAATAAGCCCAAGTCAAAGAAGCTATAAATAAAATTAGCTACAAAGCAAATCACAAAACAGTAGAATCAGCCAGTGTTTTGAGGTGGCAGTGACCTTATAAAGAAAGCATTTAGAATATCACACTACTTAGAAATCATCTAATGTGACTTTTTTCTATTAAGAGACAGGATCTCACTCTGTCTCCCAGGCTGGAGTGCAGTAATATAATCATAGCTCACTGCAGTCTCCATCTCCTGGGCTTGAGCAATATCCCAATTCAGTCTCCTGAATGGCTGGGATTACAGGCCTGGCTAATGTTTTTTGTTTGGTTGGTTGGTTGGTTTTTTTTTTTTTTTTTTTTTGAGATAGGGTATTGACAAGTTGCCCAGGCTGATCTCAAACTCTCAGGCCTAAGTAATCCTCCTGCCTCAGCCCCCTAAAATGCTGGGATTAGAGGCATGAGCCACCATGCCCGGCCCCATTAGACTTTTAAAGATCCATCTTAAAGAGAAATTATTTTAAACTAGAAGATGTTAGGAATCATACACTCTAACTTCTCCTTTCTTTAACCGATGAAGAAAAGTTAAGCATCCTGATGGTACACAATGCTGGCAAAAGGTGAGAACTCACAAATTCCTGCCAGCTCAAAAATCAGCAAAGCCTAAGCAAACTATATCATCTGGAAAACTGGAATCTTGAAGATTAAGCAATAAAGGCAATGTGATATTTGTTTCCAACACAAACATTTCTTATTGATAAAACAAAGTCACCTGTTTAAGTATAAAACAGAAAGTTTGAATTATTTTTTCCCATCAAAGCCTATATGATAGTCCATTGCATGTATACATCCACAAGCATTCATTCATTCATCCAATTAACAGATGCTTGTGCAGCACCTGCTGAGTTCTAACACCTTGTTGCAATCAAAAGTCTCTGCTCTCATGGCACTTTCGTTCTAGAGAGTAGGCAATAGGCAAATCATTAATGATGGTAATAAATTATAAAAAAAAATCGAGTGGCCAAGGGTAGGCTGGTTGGGGAATTGGGGAAGGTACTGCTTTAGGTGGAGTTGTCAGGGAAAGACTTTTTGGGAGCTGAATTTTGAGAATACAACTGAATGAAGTAAGGTGGCAACATTTAAGGAAACTGGGGACTTTTTCAGGCATAAGAAACAAGTGTAAAGGCCTTGAGGTGGAAGTCAACGTGGCATGTTCAGGAAGAACAGGGTAAGTGTGTCTTGAGCGAAGTGAACAAAGGGAAGAACGATGACACAGAGAGGCGCAGGGACCAGGTTAAACGGAGATTTTGTAAACCACCTTTAGGGCTTTGGCTTTTATTCTAAGCAAGATGGGAAGTCACTGGAGATTTGGAGAAGAAGAGTGATGTGTAAGTCTTGAAAGCATCACGCTTGAGTGCTCTATTGAAGATAAACCATAAAAAGGCAAAGAGGAAGGCAGGGATTCTAGTCAGGAGGCTATTTAGTGCAACAATTTACAGCATAACAGCTGCTTGGATGAAGGTAAGAATGCTGATATTAAGAAGGGCTTGGAGTTTTGACATGTTTTGTAGGTAGAGGTGTCAGAATTTGCTGATAGACTAGATGTGGGTTATGAACACAGTATCATTTGTGAAAACTAATTAAAAGTAATGTGGGGTGGGTGGGTGTGTGTGTGGGTGTATGTGTGTGTGTGGTTTTTTTTTCTAGCCGAGTCTAATGAAGTATCACTCTTGTTTTGTGGCCTGGAAAGCATGTCTGGAAGAAGGAAACTAAGTTTAATTTTGGACATGCTAAGTCCGACATTGATTTCCAACATTCAGAGGTTAGGAAAGTGAGAAGTATTTAGCAGAGGAAACCAAAAAGGAGTAAGCAGTGAGGTGAGAGGAAAAGCAGGAGAGTATGTGTCATGAAAGCCAAATGAAAATTGGATTTTAAGGAGGACTTTGTCAAGTGCATTGGCGGGCGGTTAAATAAATATGAACTTAGAATTGGCCAGGGGATTTGGCATTGTGGTGGCTGTCACTGACCTCTACAGGAACAGTTTCAATGAAATTGTTGGAGTGAGTTTGAGTGAGACGGTGAGAGGAAGAAGTGGAGAAAGAGCACAGACAACTCTTTTGAAGAATCTGCAGTAACTAAAAGCAGAGAAATGAGGTAACAGAATGTGACTGTGTGGTTAAGAAAGGGTTTTTTAAAGATTTGACAAAATTTCAAACTAAATTTTGAAGGGAGTAATCTAGTAGAGGGAGAAAATGTGATGATGCAGCTGTTAAATCCTTGAGTAGACATGAAGAGATGGATCCTGGGGA
This sequence comes from Theropithecus gelada, assembly GCF_003255815.1. Classification (NCBI taxonomy): domain Eukaryota; kingdom Metazoa; phylum Chordata; class Mammalia; order Primates; family Cercopithecidae; genus Theropithecus; species Theropithecus gelada. The sequence continues at coordinate 89,165,170 of NC_037669.1, forward strand.
AAAAAAGGGAGGGTTTGATTTAGGTAAGAGGCTTGATACTCTGTGTCACCTATTTCCTCACAGAGAGGAAAGATACAGAATATGGGTAGTGAAACAGGTAGCTGGTAGATCTGGTAATAAGAGAACTAAAATTTTTCTCTGACTGCTTTATTCCCAGAGAAATAAAAAGCAACATCATAAGCTGGGAGTGAATAGAGTGGGAAGGGGTACTTGAGATTTGAGAATAGAGGAAACAATATAAAACCACTTATGGAGTGGTAAATCGAATTGACCGGAAAGTTAGTTTCATTGCTAGGTAGTTTTGAGATTTGTGAAAACTAATTAAAAGTAATGTGGGGTGTGTGTGTGTGGTTTTTTTTTCTAGCCAAGTCTAATGAAGTATACTGATAATGAGGCATCATGTGTATTCATGTACATGTGTGCTATGGTCCAAATGTCTGTGTTTCCCCCTCAACAAATTCATACGTTGAAATCCCAACCCTCAAGGAAATGGTATTAGGAGGTGAAACTATTTGGGAGATGATTAGGTCATAAAGGCCAAGCCCTCATGAATGGGATTAGTGCCCTTATAAAATAGGCCCAAAGGCATTATCCTAAGAAAATTAATGCAGAAACAGAAAAACAAACACCGAATGTTCTCATTTACAAGTGGGAGCTAAACACTGGGCACTCATGAACATAAAGACAACAGCAACAGACACTGGGGACTATTAGAGGTGGGGAGAGGGTAAAGTGCAAGGGTTGAAAAAATTACCTGTTAGGTACTATGTTCACTACCTGTGCAAGGGGATTATTCGTATCCCAAATGTCAGAATCATGCAATATACCCATGTAACAAACCTACACATGTACCCCCGGATCTACAAGAAAAGTTAAAATGATTTTATACATATATACATATATATGTAATGATTTTATACATACATATGTAATTATTTTATACATATATATGTATACACACAAATTTCCTATTAATATTGAATTAAATATTTGTATTTGTTACCTTAAAAAATAAAATAGGCCCAAGGGGAAGGTTTTTTCATCCCTTCTCCCACGTGAAGCCATAGCAAGAAGGTGCAAACTATGAGGAAGTGGACCCCCACCAGACACTGAATCTGCCAATTCCTTGATCCTGGACTTCTAGGCCTCCAGAAATGTGATAAATAAACTTCTGTTGCTTATAGACTGCTCAACTTAGAAAATTTTGTTATAGCAGCCCAACAAACTAACATGGCATATATGTATTATCTATGTGAATATTAATGCATATACATATACATATACACACATAATATATACATAAATGCACAATACACATATACAATATCTATGCCACATATGCACACATACAGTATCTATGCAAGAATATACAAATGCAGTTTTTTAAGACATTGTACATGTTTCTTTTTAATCAAGAGCTTCACAGATTGCATTTTCCAAAGACAACTACAATATCTCCCATGCCAAGTGGTCTTTTGCAATAATGTCACTTTGATACTCTTCCAGCATGACATGGAGTCTATTTCTCCACAGTTTTGAATCTGGGCAGGCCCTGAGAATGCTCTGACCAACAGACATGGCAGCAGTGAGCTAGGCCAGTTCTCAGCCTTTAACTAATCTGGCTGCTTCTGATTCCTGCGTTTTGGAATGCATGTTCTTGGCAGCTGGGGCCATAAGTAAGGAGTTTCAATGGTGTGAGTGAGCAGTCTTGAATACTTAGCCCCATTGAGCCTTCAGAGGACTACAGCCCCTACCAATATTCAACTGCAACAGAATGAGAAATCCTAAATGAAAAGTGCACAACTGAGTTCACTATATCCAGAAAAGAATGAAAAATAAAGTTATTTTAAGCCACTAAGCTTTGGATGGTTTGTTATGTAGGTAATTGAAACAATTACACATTTTTTTACAATAGAAAATCAGCTGTTTCCAAATACATGAAGATGAAATTACTTGCCCTACACCAATTGTGTAAAGATGCACAAAGAATGAAATGGATTAAGTAAAGCAGCACTGTTATTATAACCAATGTGGTGTTAATTTCTTTTTCCAGGTCAACCTAATGACCTCTCTGACCAGAGACCCTAGTAGCAGAGGCTCCACCAACACTGCTCCGACACCACACTGTGTTCTTGGGTTTGTTAGCATAAGACAGTATATATCACTCAAGGTGAGCAATCTGGGTGACTAGCACGAGAGCATACATTCACCTAGAATCATTTGATGCCACAAAACAGCTAAATACCTCACTCAGAATAAACAATCCTTTTCTACTTAGAGACCTGTTCCTCAGTGGATTAAAATAACAGTATAATTAGGTTGGCACTACAGGTTTTGTTTTCTGGCACAATCATCCCTATTTCCTGTCACCGCTAAAATAAAAAGAAAATTCCATGAGGAGGAGGTTGGGCAGAAGAAACCTGTATAGCTCATCTTAGCAACACATCCAGCCTCTCCAAAAACTCTACAGGCTAGTATTTGTCAAGATCAGTCACAGATTATTTGGAAAGTACACTGAACAGTCACTAGAAACCATAAATTTAGAATGATTAAACTACTTTACAAACACACGCCAAGTACAATTTGCCTCATTGTTGTGAAACAATCCCTGGAGCTCTGCAGAAAACAAGAATACGTTTTAGTGCTTGTGTTTTAAAGATAATTTTTGCTAAATTATTTTTAACCCAGTATGGAAAGAAAGGTTATGCCACAGTGATGCCTCTAAGTCAGTAAATGAGCAAAGTTGTAGGGCATTCACCAGAAAGTATATTACCTTTATTTTAAAACTACATGTGCTTAAAGACCAATTAATATAAACTAACACAGCATCATAAAAATCTAATTAAAGAAAAATGACATCAGAAATACTGCTCTCCTCAAAGAGAATAGTGTCCTGCCATGAGTACTAAAAACTTTATATCAAAATCAATTTAATGGAAGCTAAACATTGCATTTAAATTTCAAGTTGCTGTGGGAAGATTACCAGATCTCCCCTATTTTACATCTTCTTTTTGAATATTCCTTTATTTATACATAAGTAGATGGGTTTTTCCTCACTTTCTTTTTAACAAATTAACCACTAAGAACTTGAGTTTATTCAAAACTCCCAAAACAGCATTCTTTTTTCATTACTACTAATAATCAAGTCTCTTCTCATGAAGTAACCTCTAATCCTATTCTAAATGTTTTCTTATATTCCGAAACTCAACCCAATATAATGAAAAAATTTCTAGACTGCAGTAGTTGGAACCCTAATGACCTTTATGTCAAAAATACCTTTAAACGGCCGGGCACGGTGGCTCACACCTGTAATCCCAGCACTCTGGGAGGCTAAGGCGGGTGGATCACAAGGTCAGGAGATCGAGATCATCCTGGCTAACACTGTGAAACCCTGTCTCTACTAAAAATACAAAAAATTAGCCAGGCGTGGTGGCGGGTGCCTGTAGTCCCAGCTACTCAGGAGGCTGAGGCAGGAGAATGGCACGAACCTGGGAGGCAGAGCTTGCAGTGAGCAGAGATCGCACCACTGCACTCCAGCCCGAGGCACAGAGCAAGACTCCATCTCAAAAGATAGATAGATAGATAGATAGACAGACAGACAGACAGACAGATAGATAGATAAATATTTTTAAAAATATCTTTAAATCCAGGAATCTAAATTTTCATTTTAGGGTTGCCGAACAACATAGAAACTGAGTAAAAAAGAGACATTTTTGTGAAACAAAACAGTACTTAAACCAAAACTAATTTACACTGACTTTCAAGCACATATTTTCAACAAATGAAAACACAAAGAAACAATATGAAAATTCTTTTTCTCTTCACTAATATGAGGAAGTACCTATACAATATCTATTTCCTTGGCACACACATCTAACTCCTCCACATCTCAAGGGCCACGATGTCATCCTCACTCTACCCCCAGCCCAAATACATCCTCCATTATAGAGTTGATATTCCAAATAACAAACAGCATTATAGCTCTATTCCTCTCTTACAACACACATATTTGCAGAAGAGCTAAGATTTGTAAAAATCTTTCTATTCCACAGAGCAGATCTTCATAAGAAAGGAACAACACCAAAGGTAGAAAGGTACAAAAAATATTAGAGATATGAAAATGGAGGCTGTAGTTGCTGAAGTCATCCATTCATGGATGGACAGATGCCAAGTGAAGGGCATCCATTCACAATACTGAACAAGGTAGACTTACCTAACAGTGGGCAGTAAACAGCTGAGGCGTTCTCAGGCTCACAGTCATTCCTACTACACAGGATAGATCAAATCTCTACTTAAAGTCAGTCCTTAATGTGTCCATAGGCATCTCTTCTTAGGGAGATGAATAAAAAGCCAGCCTCAATCTTTCCCATGTACAACTACCCACTCTACCAAACATTAAAGGTGAAAGCTGGAAAGCAGAGGACTTGTCAAAGAATAGAAAACTAAAAAGCCCTAAGAGTAGGGTGGAGGAAGGCAAGTGAGGAGGGTGGGAAATAGGGAAGAAATCAGTAAGACACAGCAAGCGTCTTACTTCTGGAAGTACCAGAAACCTCTGAAGCCTAGAAGTATTATCAGAAACCTCTGACGTATTATCAGAAACTTCTGAAGAAACCTAGAAGTAAACCTATTATCAGAAACCTAGAAGTATTATCAGAAACCTCTGAAGCCTAGAAGTATTATCCCCCTTTACCCCCAACCCCTGCCCACTGCCCTTTTCACATCGAGCTCCCCAAATGTTAACAACCAGGCTGATACCTTCATATGAAAAAGAACAGAGAAGATTCCTCTTTAGGAAAACTCAGCCCAGGGGAAAAGATCCAGAAATATTGACAGCTGCTCTACCTTTTCCCATGAAAAGCCAAGCCCTATTCTAATCCCTCTAAAGTAATGTTCACCAATTGATAAATACTAGCCCAATTCACAGAGCTTTCTGTCAACATTTTAATGTCTCATTCTTAAATATGAATGGACAAAGAACACCATATAATAAGGAAGGCTTCCAACATGAAGGGAACAAAACAATCAGAAAAATAGATATTGGAGGAAACAGACATAATGACAAGAACAAAAGAAAATTTCAAAGAAACAATAATATTTTATAAGACCATAGAAATTATAGCACATCCATCCAAAGAAGAATAGGGCATAATAAAGGGGCATAACACCCAAAACCCAAACGGGCTTTTGGAAGTTAAAAGCAGGGTAGTTGTAATTTAATATTAAAAAAACAGTAAAATAATAAAACACAAAATTGAGGAATCCTGCCTGAAAGTAGAATGAAAAGGTAATGCAATCCAATAGATAAATGGGAGACAAAATGTAAGAAAATTAGTGAATCATTTGAAGATGTTCAATTCTAATCAAAGGGTTCCAGGAAGAGAGGACTGTGAAAACAAAGAGGAGGGAAGTATCGAAAAATGAAATACAAATAAAATGTCCCAGAATTGAAAGAAATTAGCTTTTAGGCTAAAAGAATTGGCTGATTAGCCAGAATTACCAATGAAAAAAATCTAACTACATCAAATCATTGTAAAATTTCAGAACACTGGGGCAAAGAGATAATACTAAATTTTTCATAAAAAACAACTTGTCAATAAAAGGATCAGGAACTAGAAGGGCATTGGGACAGGACATGGAACATCTCAACAACACTGGAAGCTAGAAAATAATGAACCAATGCTTTTAAAATTCTTCATCTTATTTGTAACAAAGAAGTATATATCCAGCCAAACTATCAATCAAAGGTAAGGGTAAGCTAACACATTTTAAATATGTAAAACCTCAGAAATAAAAATTCTCCCACACACTTTTCTTTTTTTTTTTTTTTTTCCAGGAAGCTATGGGGAAAGTGCTTCACCAAATGAGGAAGTTAACCGTTAACCAAGAATTAAAGCAACACTGACTTAACCTAAGAGACAAAGGGACCTAGGAGAGAAGCGAAGAAAATTCTCAGGTTAGAGTAACAAAGAGGGTGGCAGGGTCCATGCAGGATATAATTGAGAAAAAAAATTCAACTGATAAAATACCTGAAGTTCTTGAACCTAGTCAAAGATTTTCATTTATGCCACAAGATTGAAACATAGAAAACAGAGGAAATAAAGCAAATTAAAAAGGAGAAACAATTATTAACTATAAGAAAAACAAAGTTACACAAGAAAGGAAATGTAACCTTAATTCACTATATGTGAAGTGGCTACACAGACACAGTAACAACTAAACACTGGTTCAAAACATGGTGATACAGCCGGGCATGGTGGCTCATGCCTGTAATCCCAGCACTTCAGGAGGCTGAGGCAGGTGGATCACAAGGTCAGGAGATCGAGACCATCCTGGCTAACATGGTGAAACCCCATCTCCAGTAAATATACAAAAAATTAGCTGGGAGTGGTGGCGGGTGCCTGTAGTCCCAGCTACTCGGGAGGCTGAGGCAGGAGAATGGCATGAGCAGAGATGGCACCACTGCACTCCAGCCTGGGGGACAGAGTGAGACTCTGCCAGACAGGGGAAAAAAAATAGTGATACAACTAGTTTGGAAGTACTGAAAGGGTAAAAGTATGTATCTAGGGACAAGAGCATTCGGAGCTTAATTCCTATCTTCTATAATAAGGAGATCACTGAACTATAACTTAAATAGAAAAATCAAGATATACATTAAAATAACTATTTAAAAATGTAAAATACCAGAAGAAACAGCTAAAAGGGCTTAAAAAATGTGGAGTGACAATCAGGAATGGGGAGAAATAGGGCCAGGAATTTAAAGCTATTTGTTCAATACCAAGTAGTCTGTAATATATGACTTAAAAATCCATATATACATATATCTTTGACTTTTTTAAAAGATGAAACTGAGTAATTCTTACTATAAAAGGCCCTCCTCCATCCTCCACCCCAATTGGGTTGCTATGGGTCACAAAGTTAAGCAGAGTCTCAATTTAGCCCTCACTGCTATTTATTACTTTAAATAAATAGAACCAGCCAAATCTACACTAGTGCAATGATCCCTCTCAGAATCAACACAAAAGCTAGACCATTTATACATCTCATTCCTAGAGTGGATGAGAAATGACACACATTTCACAGCAAAAGAATGCTCTAGGGAAAGCTCTCTTGATTACATATAGCATCTGTCCCTTCACAGCTTTCACATTGGTGACAGTACATACAAGGCAGAAATGATAGTAGCTACCCTGCCAACCAAGCCCCTACAAGATCTGAGTCTCCCTGCTAAGGCAAAGAAAGGAAAAAAGTGGAAGGTGCACACTGGCATGCAAACTCTAGAGATGCAGCAGGCTCAGTCCTTTCACACGAAAAGAGCTGAAATTCCAAGGGCATCCAGGAATTCTCTATTAAAGGCATTATGTTGCGTTAACTCCTACCTCTAGTTTAGTCCATTCATTCATTCATTTTTTAGACAGGGTCTTGCTCCGTTGCCTAGGTTGGAATACAGTGGCACAATCATGGCTCACTGCAGTCTTTACTTCCCAGGCTCCAGTGATGCTGCCACCTTGGCCTCACGAGTCGCTGGCACTATAGGCATACCATGCCCAGCTAAATTTTTGTATTTTATAGAAACAAGGTCTTGCCATGTTGCCCAGGCTTGTCTTGAACTCCCAGGTTCAAGCGATCCACCCGCCTTGGTCTTTTAAAGTGCTAGGATTACAGGCATGAGCCACTGCACCCAGCCTATTCTAGTCTTTTTAAATGACTGTCTTACCTCGTGAAAAAAGAAAGCTGAGAACTTCAAACAAACCTGTGAAATTTATCCAGATCATTTCCTGCCTTCCTACTACTCATCCTTTCTCTGGAGTTTCATAATTCTTTAATATAAAGATAATAGAGCATAGTGGGTGATATAGTTCAAATGCCCCCTCCAAATCTCATGTTGAGATGTAATCCCTACCATTGGAGGTGAGGACTAGTGGCAGGTGTCTGGATCATGGGGTGTAGCCCTCATGAATGGCTTAGTCCCATCCCCTTGGTGATGAGTGAGTTCATGTAAGATCTGATTGTTTAAAAGTGTATGGCACCTCTCCCACCACCTTCCTCCCACTCTTGCCATGTGATGTGTCTGCTCCCATTTTGCCTTCTGACACGAGTAAAAGCTCCTTGAGGCCTCCTCAGAAACTGAGCAAATACAAGGCCATGCTCGTACACCCTGCAGAACTGTGAACCAATTAAACTTCTTTCTTTATAAATTACCCAATCTCAGACATTCCTTTACAGCAACGCAAGAATGGCCTAACACAGTGGGAAAGGGTATTGGCTTTAGAGTCAGAATGGTTGGTTTTCTATCCCAACTCTGCCAACTACAGTACCTTAGGCAAATTTACTAACTACTTGTGTGCCTCAATTGGCTCATCCCTTTACAAAAAGAAAAAAGAATAAGGTCATCTACCAAGGATTATTACAGGGGTTAACTGTGCCTAGTACCCAGTAAGGGCTCTGTGATTGTGACTATTACCATATTCCTTGACTTCCCCGCAAAAGACACTCTGCTCTGAGCCTGGCTCCCAAACATCAACAAGTCTTCTAGTTGTGTTTCCAGGACACCACATCTGGCCTTTGCTGTTGAATCTCACGTGCACCTCTCTAATAATAATCCTTTTCAACTTCCTACAGGTAACCATCTTCTTAATTAGTATCCTTTTGTTCCTTTAAATTTAACTACTTAATATATCCCTTTAAAAACTGTTTCGTTTTATCTATTTTTTAAAACTTTATATGAAGAAATTCTGTACCCTCTTGACTAAGTCAACCTTTACTTTTGAAGAAGATGTTACTCTGAATAAGGTAGACAGAAACTATTTATAATTTTTTTCTCAGAACAGACATTTCTCAAAAGAAGACATTCATACAGCCAACAGACACATAAAAAAATGCTCATCATCACTGGTCATCAGAAAAATGCAAATCAAAACCACAATGAGATACCATCTCACACCAGTTAGAATGGCGATCATTAAAAAGTCAGGAAACAACAGGTGCTGGAGAGGATGTGGAGAAACAGGAACACTTTTACACTGTTGGTGGGATTGTAAACTAGTTCAACCATTATGGAAAACAGTATGGCGATTCCTCAAGGATCTAGAACTAGATGTACCATATGACCCAGCCATCCCATTACTGGGTATATACCCAAAGGATTATAAATCATGCTGCTATAAAGACACATGCACACGTATGTTCATTGCGGCACTATTCACAATAGCAAAGACTTGGAATCAACCCAAATGTCCATCAGTGACAGACTGGATTAAGAAAATGTGGCACATATACACCATGGAATACTAGGCAGCCATCAAAAGGATGAGGATGAGTTTGTGTCCTTCGTAGGGACATGGATGCAGCTGGAAACCATCATTCTTAGCAAACTATCACAAGAACAGAAAACCAAACACCGCATGTTCTCACTCATAGGTGGGAACTGAACAATGAGATCACTTGGACTCGGGAAGGGGAACATCACACACCGGGGCCTATCATGGGGAGCGGGGAGGGGGGAGGGGGGAGGGATTGCATTGGGAGTTATACCTGATGTAAATGACGAGTTGATGGGTGCAGCACAGCAACATGGCACAAGTATACATATGTAACAAACCTGCACATTATGCACATGTACCCTAGAACTTAAAGTATAATAATAATAATAAATAAATTTTTAAAAAAACTGAAACAAATAAATTGAGCATTACTAAGTCCTAGACCCGAACCCAAGGAACTGCCATCAAACTGTTACATCACAAAGTGTAAAACCAAAAATTTAATAAGAATTAAAACATTTTCATTTGTTATTTTCATTAAAATATATGTGGTTATCTATACTCATATAATGCTATATGTGATGGTTAATGTGTTAACTTGACTGGGCTAAGGGATGCACAAATATCTAGTAAAACATTACTTCTGGGTACCTCTGGAAGAGATTAGCATTTGAACCAGCAGACTGAGTAAAGAAGAACTAATATGGATGGGTATTATACAACATGCTGAAGGCCTGAGAAGAATAAAAAGGCAGAGGAAGGTCAATTCACTCTCTGCTTGAGCTGAGACATTGATCTTCTCCTGCCCTCCATTTGCCTCTCATTTCTCAGGTTCTGACTCAGACTGAATTATACCACCGGCCTTTCCGGTTTTCCAACTTGCAGACAGAAGATCATTGAACTTCTTGCCCTCTATAACAGTGTGGGCCAATTTCTAGACTAAATCTCCTTTTATGTATGTATCTATATATATCCTATCGATTCTGTTTCTTTGGAGAACCCTAATGTGCTATAATTCTATAAATCTCCTGTATCAATTGGCCTGCTGATGTTTACTGAACAGAATATTAGTTTTAAGCCACATAAAAATATTATTATTTAATCTGGACTGGAGTGTAGTGGTGCAATCACAGCACACTGTAGCCTCAAACTCTTAAGCTCAAGTGATCCTCCCACTTCTGCCTCCCAAGTACCTAGGACTACAGGTGTGTACAACAATGTGCAGGTAATTTAGTTTTTGTTTTTGGTAGAGACAGGGTCTAGCTGTGTTTCCCAGGCTGGTCTCAAACTCCTGGCCTCAAGCAATCCTCCCACCTCAGCCTCCTCAGTAGCAGGGATTACAGGTATAAGCTACCACACCCAGCTTATTCTTTTCAATCCATGAACATGAAATATCTTTCCCATTTGTTTGTTTGAATTTCTGTCATCAAAGTTGTATATTTTTTTTATTGCAGGGATCTTCAATTTCCTTGGTTAATTTCACTCCTAAATATTTTATTCTTTTTGATGCTATTATAAATGGGATTTTCTTAATTTCAAATAGTTCTTTATTACAGACATGCAGCTGATATTTGTGTGTTGATTTTCTATCCTGCAACTTTACAGAATGTGTTTATTAGTTCTAATATTGGGGTTTTTTTTTGGTGTGTGTGTGTGGACCTGTTAGGGCTTTCTACACATAAGGTCATGTTTCTGAAAACAAGAGATAATTTTTCTTCTTCCTTTCTGATGTGAATACCTTTTATTCTTTTTCTTGTCTATTTGTTCTGGCTAGGACTTTCAGTATAGGCTGAACATCCCTAATCCAAAAATCCAAAATGCTCCAAAATTCTAAAATTTTGAGCACCAGTATGACATTACAAGCGAAGAATTCCACACCTAACCCCATATGATGGGTCACAGGCAAAACACTGGTACAGAACAGTTTATTTAGTGTCCCCAAAAGAAAACTGATCTATAAAGTTAGCTAGCCATTTAAAAAAGGAACCAGCATAATGCCTCCTCATCCCTACAGGACCAACTTCCAGGTCCCTCAACTGCTTCTGGTGTTTCTTCTCACGAAACAATTAAAATATAGTATACAGTAATCTTCTTTTTCTTTCTTTCTCTCTGGGACAGGGTCTCACTCTTTCACCCAGGCTGGAGTGCAGTGGTACAATCTCAGCTCACTGCAATCACCACCTCCCAGGCTCAAGCGATCCTCCCGCCTCAACCTTCTGAGGAGCTGGGACTACAGGCATGCATCACCACACCTGGCTAATTTTTGAATGTTTTGTAAAGACAAGGTCTTGCCATGTTGCCCAGGCTGGTCTCAACCTCCTGAGCTCAAGGAATCTGCCTGCCTGGCCTCCCAAAGTGCTGGGATCACAGGCATGAGCCACGGCGCCTAGTCTACAGTAACCTTTTAATCAAAACACAGTATTGTAAGTAGAGACTGAAAGCCTGCCACTGTTTGTTGCTGCTGTTGTTTAAAAGCTGATACAGGTATTCTGGTGATTCTGCTGTGCTGCTCAGTTACCCTGAACACATTATTTTCCATTGTATTAATGGTATGTCATAGTTTTTACTGTTAAGTACTTATGTGTAAGTTTAAGAAAATAATTGCTTATTGCTAGCATATAAATTCAGAGTCAGGAATAATGACGACACCAAACAATCCAGACTACCCACATGGATGGCTGAGATAATGGCACCTTTGCTTCATGAAGGTTTGACGTAAACAAACTTCGTTTCCTGCATGAAATTATTTAAAATATTATACAAAGTTACCTTCAGGCTATGTGTATACAGTGTATACTAAACATCAATGAATTTCATGTTTAGAAATTCTAAAATTTCTTGGGGTCCCATCTCCAAGATATCTCATTACATATATGCAAATATTCCAAAGTCCAAAAAATTCCAAAACACTTGTAGTCTCAAGCATTTCAGATAAGGGATATTCAACCTGTACTGTGTTGAATAGTGGCAAGAGTAGGCATCCTTATCTTATTCCTGATCTTAGAAGAAAACTATCAGCTCTTCAGCACTGCGTATGAATGATATAAGCTGTGAGGCTGTCATACATGTAGCCTGTATTATGCTGAAGTACATTCATTGTATTCTTAATTTGTTGAATTTTTTTTTTTTTTTTTTTTTTTTTTTTTTGAGATGGAGTCTCGCTCTGTCGCCCAGGCTGGAGTGCAGTGGCTGGATCTCAGCTCACTGCAAGCTCCGCCTCCTGGGTTTACACCGTTCTCCTGCCTCAGCCTCCCGAGTAGCTGGAACTACAGGCGCCCGCCACCTCGCCCGGCTAGTTTTTTGTGTTTTTTAGTAGAGACGGGGTTTCATCGGGTTAGCCAGGATGGTCTCAATCTCCTGACCTCGTGATCCGCCCGTCTCGGCCTCCCAAAGTGCTGGGATTACAGGCTTGAGCCACCTCACCCGGCCTTTTTTTTTTTTTTTTTTTTTTTTTTTTAAATCATGAAAGGATGCTGGATTTTGTCAAATGCTTTCCTCCCATCTATTGAGATGATCGTATGATTTTTATCCTTAATTCTGCCATTGCGGTATATTGCATCAATTAATTTGTATATGTTGAGCCATATTTGCATCCCAGGATTACTTGGTTTGATGTATGATCCTTTTGGTGTGCTGCTGAATTCAGTTTCTGAATACTTTTTTGAGGGTTTTTGCATCTATGTTCTTAGGAATAGAGGCCTGAAGTTATCTTTTCTTTTAGCGTCTTTGTCTTGCTTTGGTATCATGGTGATGCTGGCCTCATAAAATGAGTTGGAAGTGCTCCTCCTTCTGTTTTTTGTAAGCGTTAACAAGGATTGGATTAATTATCTAAATGCCTGGTATAATTCAGCTGTTAAGCCATCTGGTCCTGGGATTTCCTCTGTTGGGAGATTTTTGATTACTGATTCAATCTCCTTATTTGTTATTGGTCTGTTCAGGCTTTATCTTTCTTCTTGATCAGTCTCGTGAAGTTGTATATTTCTAGTAATTTATCCATTTCTTCTAGGTTGTCAATTTACTGGCATATAATTATTCATAATAGTCCCTTACATCATCTCTGTGGCATCAGCTGTAATGTCTCCTCTTTTGGTTCTGAATTTATTTATGAGTCTTCTCTCTTTTTTCTTAGTCTACCTAATAGTTTGATTTTATTTTTCTTTTCAAAAAACCGTCTTTTTGATTTTTTTCTATTGTTTTCCATTCTCTATCTCTGCTGTAATTCTTATCATTTCCTTTCTTCTGCTAACTTTAGGCTTAGTTAGTTCTTCTTTTTCTAGTTTATTGAGGCATAAAGCTGGACTGTTTATTAAGGATCTTTTTAAAGTGTAGATATTTATCACTATAAATTTATCTCTTTGTACTGATTCTCCTGCATTCTAAACATTTTGGTATGCTTTGTTTTCATTTTCATTTCCCTTGAGATACTTTCTAATTTCCCTTTTAATTTGCTCTTTGACCTAATAATTATTCAAGAGTGTTAATTTCCATGTATTTGTAAACTTTTATTTTCATTCCACTGTTACTAGAAAATATATTTAAAATGATTTCAAACAAGTATGTTAAGACTTATTTTGTGATCTAGCACGTGATCTATCCTGGAGAATGAACTTGGAAAACGACTGATTCTCTTGCTATTGGGTGACATGTTCTGTATATGTCTATTGGGTCATTTGGTCTATAGAGTTGTTCAGGACTGCTGTCTCATTGATTTTCTGTCTGATCTATCCATTATTGAAAGTGGGGTACTGAAGTCTCCCATTACTGTATTGCTATTTCTCCCTTCAGATATGCCAATGTTTGCTTTATATATTTAGGTGTCATGATGGGTGCATATATATTTATAATTGTTCTATCTTCCTGTTAAATTGATTCTATCATTATACAAAAACCTTCTCTGTCTCTCACAACAGTTTTTGCCTTAATATCTATTTTGTCTGGTACACATATAGCTACCTTTGCTCTCTTTATTACCATTTTTATGGAATATTTTTTCCATCCCTTCACTTTTAGCTTATGTGTCTCCTAAAGCTAAAGTGAATCTTTTACAAACAACATATAATTAGATCTTGTTTTTAAAATCCATTCATCACTCTACATATTTTGCTTAATGAGTTTCATGTATTTACATTTAAAATAATCCTTGGCAGTTAAGGACTTACTATTAACAGTTTGTTAACTACTTTCTCTGTTTTGTATTTATGTTGTTCCTCTCTTCCTCTCTTCCTTTGTGATTTAATGACTTTTTTGAGTGATATAATTTCATTCTTTTTTCTATATCTTTTAAAAATCTACGACAGGTTTTTTTCTTTGTGGTTACCATTAGGCTTTTGTAAAACTTCTTGTAACAGTCTATTTTAAGCTGATAACAATGTTACTTCCAACTGCATACTAAAACTACAGTGCTGCAGGCCTGCTGTCAGGGTCCACGAGCAGGAGAGCTGCTACTACCCATCTGTATTGCTTCTTAAACAGTTTGGAAATCTATAATTATCTCAAAATAAAAAGTACAACCCAAAAAATGTAAGACAATAAAATAAGATGCTCATGGTAAGAACGACTTAATATTTTAAATAAATCAAATATCTCCAAATTAATCCCTAATTTCAATGCTATTCCATTATAAATTCCAGGAGCTTTTTTAATAAAGAAATTCTATAAACCAAAGTATGTTATCATATGAATTAAGACCATGAATAGTTACATCAACTTTGCAAAAGATGAAAAATAAAAATAGACCTGCCCTACGAAATACAGGCATATCTCATTTTATTGCATTTCACTTTATTGAGCTTCACAGATATTACAGTTTTTACAAATTGCAAAACTGGGTCAAGTGAGTCTATCAGCTCCATTGTTCCAAGAGTATGTACTCACTTTGTGTTTCTGGAATTTTGGTAATTCTTGGAATATTTCAAATGTTTTCATCATTATTATATATGTTATGGTGAACTGTGTGTGATTAGTGATCTTTGATGTTACTATTGTAATTGTTCTGGGGCATCATAAACCACACTAATGTAAGATGGAGAAATTAATCGTAAATGTCTGTGTTGTCACTGCTCCACCAATCAGGCATTCCCCTATGTTCTTCCCTCTCCTCAGGCCTCCCTATTCTCTTAGACAAAATAATATTAAAATTAGGCCTAGTAATAACTCTACAAAGGCCTCTAAGTGTTAAACGGAAAGAGTCATGCATCTGTCACTTTAAATCAAAAGCTAGAAACGATTAAGCTTAGTGGCAAAGGCATGTTGAAAGCTGAGACAGACCAAAAGCAAGACCCCTTGCACCAAACAACCAAGCTGTGAATGCAAAGGAAAAGTTTGTTGGGGGAAATTAAAAGTGCTACTCCAGTGAACACAAAAATGTTAAGACAGCAAAACAGCCTCATTACTAACACACACAAAAATTTGAGTGGTCTGGGTAGTAGATCAAAATGACTACAATACTCCCTTATGCCAAAGCCAAATCTAGCACAAGGCACTAATTCGCCTTAATTCTATGAAGGCTAAGGTGAGGAAGCTGCTGAAAGAAAGTCTGAAGCTAAAGAGGTTGGTTCATGAGGTTTAAAGATGCTATCTCCACAACACAAAAATGCAAGGTGAAACAGCAAGTGCTGATGGAAAAGCTGTAGCAAGTTACTCAGAAGATCTAGCTAAGATCACTGATGAAAGTGGGTACAGTAAACAACAGATTTTCAAAACAGCCTTGTATTGGAAAAAAACAAAGCAGTCTTCTGTTAAAAGAAGACAAGAAGATGCCATTTAGGGCTTTTTTTTTTTTTTTTTTTTTTTTTAAGTTCAGGGATACAGGTGCAGGCTTGTTACATAGGTAAACTTGTGTCATGGAGGTTTGTCATACAGATTATTTCATCACCCAGGTATTAAGCCTAGTACCCATTAGCCGTTTTTCCTGATCCTCTCCCTCCTCTTACCCTCCACCCTCTGAAAGGCTGCAGTGTGTGTTGTTTCCCTCTGTGTGTCCATGTGCTATCATCATTTAGCTTCTACTTATAAGTGAGAATATGTGGTATCTGGTTTTCTGTTTTCTGTGTTAGTTTGCTAAGGATAATGGCCTCCAGCTCCATCCAAGTCCCTACAAAGGACATGATCTCATTCTTTTGCATGGCTGTATAGTATTTCATGGTATATATATATCACATTTTCTTTATCCAGTCTATCATTGATGGACATTTAGGTTGATCCCATGTCTTTGCTATTGTGAATAATGCTACAATGAACAGACACGTGCATGTGTCTTGATCATCAAATGATTTATATTCCTTTGGGTATATACACAATATTGGGATTACTGGGTCAAAGGGTATTTCTGTTTTTAGGTCTTTTAGGAATTGCCACACTGCCTTCCATAGTAGCTGAATTAACTTACACTCCCAACAACAGTGTATAAACATTCCTTTTTCTCCACAACCTTGCCAGCATCTATTATTTTTTGACTTTTTAATATTAGCCATTTTGACTGGTATTAGATGGTATCTCATTGTGGTTTTGATTTGCATTTCTCTAATCATCAGTGATGTTCAGGTTTTTTTACATGATTGTTGGCCACATGTATGTCTTCTTTTGAAAAGTATCTGTTCATATCCTTTGCCCACTTTTTAATTTTTTTTTCTTGTAAATTTAAGTTCCTTATAGATACTAGATATCAGACGTTTGCTGAATGCATAGAATGCAAAAATTTTCTCCCATTCTGTAGAGTGTCTGTTTACCCCGTTGATAGTTCCTTTTGCTGTGCAGCTCTTTAGTTTAATTACATCCCATTTGTCAATTTTTGCTTTTGTTGCAATTGCTTTTGGTGTCTTTGTCATGAAATCTTTGCCTGTGCCTACGTTCTGAATGGTATTGCCTAGGTTTGTCTTCTAGGGTTTTTGTAGTTTGGGATCTTACATTTAAGTCTTTTATCCATCTTGAGTTAATTTTTGAATATGGTATAAGGAAGGGGTACAGTTTTAATCTTCTGCCTATGGCTAGACAGTTATCCCAGCACCATTTATTGAATAGGGAATCCTTTCCCCATTGCTTTTGTCTGTTTTGTTGAAGATCATATAGTCGTAAGTGTGCGGGCTTATTTCTATGTTCTCTGTTCTGTTCCATTGGTCTGTGTGTCTGTTCTTGTACCAGTACCATGCTGCTTTGGTTACTGTAGCCCTGCAGCAGTTTGAAGTCCAGTAGTGTGATGCTTCCAGCTCTTTTTGCTTAGGATTGCCTTGGTTATTCCGGCTCTTTTTTGGTTCCATGTGAATTTTAAAATAGTTTTTTCTAGTCCTGTGAAGAATGTCAATGGTAGTTTAATGGACTAGCATTGAATCTATAGTTGCTTTGGGCAGTATGGCCATTTTAACTATATTAGTTCTTCCATCCATGAGTCCGAAATTTTTTTTTTAATTTGTTGGTGTCATCTCTGATTTCTTTGAGCAGTGGTTTGTAGTTATCCTTGTAGAGATCTTTCAACCTCCCTGATCAGCTGTACTCCTAGGTGTTTTATTCTTTTTATGGCAATTGTGAATGAGAGTTTGTGATTTGGCTCTTGGCTCTACTGCTGTTGATCTATAGGAATGCTAAAAGTTATTGCACATTGATAGTGTATCCTGGGACTTTGCTGACGTTGTTTATCTGCTTAAGGAGCTTCTGGGCTGAGATGATGAGATTTTCTAGATACAGAATCATGTCATCTGCAAACAGGGATAGTTTGACTTCCTTTCTCCCTATCTGAATGGCCTTCATTTTTTGCTCCTGCCTGACTGCCCTGGCCAGAACTTCCAATACTATGTCGAACAGGAGTGGTGAGAGACGGCATCCTTGTCTTGTGCCCATTTTCAAGAGGAATGCTTCCAGCTTTTGCCCATTCAGTACATGGGTTTGTCATATGTAGCTCTTATTATTTTGAGGTGTGTTCTTTCAATACCTAGTTTATTGACAGTTTTTAACATGAAGGGATACTGAATATTATCAAAAGCCCTTTCTGCATCTATTGAGATAATTATGTGGTCTTTGTCTTTAGTTCTGTTTATGTCATGAATCACATTTATTGATTTGCTTGTGTTGAATCAACCTTGTATCCCAGGGATGAAGCTTACTTGATTGTGGTAGATTCACTTTTTGATGTGCTGCTGGATTCAGTTTGCCAGTATTTTGTTGAGGATTTTGGCATCAATGTTCATTAAGGATATTGGCCTAAAGTTTTCTTTTCTTTGTTGTATCTCTACCAGGTTTTGGTATCAGGATGATGCTGGCCTCATAGAATGAGTTAAGGAGGAGTCCCTCCTCTTCAATTTTTTGGAATAGTTTTCAGTAGAAATAATACCAGCTCTTCTTTGTACATATGGTAGAATTCAGCTGTGAGTAAGTTAGGGCTTTCATGGCTAGGGAGAAGTCAGTGTCTGGTTTCAAAGCATCAAAGGACGAGCTGGCTCTCTTGTTAGAGGTTAATGCAGCCAGTGGCTTTAAGTTGAAGACAATGTTCATTTACCCTTCCAAATACCCTGGGGCTCTTAAGAATTATGCTAATTCTACTCTTCTTGTGCTAAGTGGAACAATAAAGGCTAGATGACAGCCTATCTGTTTACAGCTAGTTTAGAAGAATATTTCATGCCCACCGCTGAGACCTATTGCTCAGAAAAAAAAGATTCCTTTCAAAACATTACTGCTCTTTGAAAGCACACCTAGTTACCTAAGATCTCTGATGGAGATGCACAAGGAGATTCATGTTTTCACGCGTGTTAACACAAGATCTATTCTGCAGGCCATAGATAAGGGAGTAATTCCCACTTTCAAGTCTTATTACTTAAGAAATACATTTTGTAAGGCTGTAGGTGCCATAGACAGTGATTCTTCTGATGGATCTGGGCAAAGTAAATTGAAAATCTTTTAGAAAGGATTCACTATTGTAGATGCCACTAAGAGCATTTCTGATTCGTAGGAGGAAGTCAGAATATCAGCAGTAACAGAAATTTAGATGTTCATTCCAACCCTCATGAATGACTTCAAGGGGTTCAAGACTTCCATGGTGAAAGTAATCACAGATGTGGTAGAATTAGCAAGATAACTATAATTAGAAGTGGACCCTGAAGACAGAACTCAACTGCTACAATCGTGTGATAAAATCTGAACAAATGAGGAGTTGCATTTTATGGATGAGCAAAGAAAGTGGTTTCCTGAGATGGAATCTACTCCTGGTGAAGATACTGTGAACATTATTGAAATGACAACAAAAGATTTAGAATATTACATAAACTTTATTGATAAAGCAGTGGAAAGGTTGGAGAAGCCTGACTCCAATTCAGAAAGACGTTTATGGGTAAAATACTACCAAACAGCACTGCAAGCTACAGAGAAATCTTTCATGAAAGGAACAGTCAATTGATGCAACAAATTTCACTGTTGTCTTAAGAAATTGCCACAGCCAGACCAACCTTCAGTAATCACCACGCTGATCAGTCAGCGGCCATCAATATGTAGACCAGACCCTCCACCAGAGAAAAGATCATGACTGGCTGAAGGCTCAGATGATCATTAGCATTTTCTTAAACAATAAAGTATTTTTAAAATGAAGGTACGTATAGTGTCAGCATAATTTTTATATTCACTAGGAAATCAAAGCATTCATGTGACTTGCTTTAGTGCAATATTCACTTTGTTGCAGTAATCTGGAACCACATTTACAGTACCTCTGAGGTATGCCGGTAGTAAGACATGCCTTGTCATGTATTAAGACAGATCACAAAGCCATTTTGATAAAAAAACTGGCACATTTCAGACAATAAAAGAAGACTCTAGAAATAAATTGAAGTATACATGTGAATCTGGTATTTGGTAGAGACAGCATTAGAAGTCAATGAAGTACAAACAGATTGATTAGTAGGTGGTATAGAGAAAACTGGCTTATCATATTGAGAAAAGTAGAGATTACAAATTTCCATCTGGACAGTGAGTCCCAGATGGTTTAAAGGCATGAATGTGAAAAGTAAAATTATGGAGCTAATAATATAAAAAGTAGTAGGAATATCTTTGTGACTCTGAAATGAGAAAACAAATAAAATGAAGTCTTATATGTTTAAAAAAAAAAAAAAAAAAAAGACCTCAAAGCACAAGCTATAATGCAGAAACCTGAGGGTGATTATATTACTATTTAGAATTTCTGCAGTATGAAAGAATCACAAAGGTAACAGACAGATGATAGACTGTGGGTAGAGAGTAGACATGATAGACTCAGGGTAGATATATATAACAGCCAAAACTGACCATGAGAGATCTAAAAAATTATAAGAAGTTTCTACAAATCAAGAAAAAACAAACCCAAAAGGAAAACAGACAAAAGATAACAAATAATAATTGAGAGAAAAAGAATTTTGAATAACAAATAAAGCAACTGTCAACAATACCACTAATCAGAAAAATGCAAAGGAAAAAGTAAGATGCCACTTTATAGCCCCCAGAATTGTAAAAATCATAGTAAAAGTACAGCCTAGCCAGCAATTTGGGGAGTGATTTGGTAAAATTAAATAGGCATGTACCCTACAATCCAGCAATTCCACTCCCAGTAATATCCCAGAGGAACTCTCACACTGGTCCTTGAGGAAACATTTATAAGGATGTTTATCTCAGAACTTTTTACCCTGTCAGAAAACTGGAGGCAAACTAGAAGAAAAAATAAAAAATACACTGGGTACAGTGGCTCACCCCTTTAATCCCAGCACTTTGGGAGGCCGAGCCGGGCGGATCACCTGAGGTGAGGAGTTTGAGACCAGCCTGGCCAACATGGTGAAACCTCATTTCTACTAAAAATACAAAAATTAGCCAGGTGTGGTGGCAGACACCTGTAGTCCCAGATACTCGGGAGGCTGAGGCAGGATAATCCCTTGAACCCGGGAGATAGAGGCTGCAGTGAGCCAAGATCAAGACTCCATCTCAAAAATAATAATAATAATATTAAATATGTATACAACATTATTCTGTGTAAAGAAATATATGTTTTGATAACTTATATAAATTAAAACACATTTCTAAAACATTTTGGAAATAACTGCATATCCAAAAAATATATTAGAATATGTGCCCATACTTAATATATGTGTGGAAGAACAGGAGATGGGATATGGAATAAAGGGGAAAAAGAGCCATATATAAATAAGATTAGAGAGGATCATTAAATTGACTGATGACAATAATGTGCCATGAACCAGGAAATATGATTACTTCAACCCTTACTTGGGGTCCAAAAGAAACTGTAATGAACAAAAGCAAAACAATATGCCAAGTTATCACTATATGGTGAGACACAGTAATAGAGCCGGATGTTAGCACTGGCCTTACCAACACTGTACATAGAGAGTTAAAACATCAAAATCTTACTCATTTGGAATAAACTTTAACAAGAAGAATCTGGTATCATTTAAATGTTTAAAGAAGTCACAGTGTGATGGACTGATGTATTCATGTCCACAGTGTATTGAAACCAGATCTCTCTCTGCTATACAAACACCTCTCTTCTATGAACTGGGGCTCATGAAATCTCCACCGGATATGATTATTATGAACGGTTGGTTTCCACTACAGTACCTGGCTTTTACCTTTTTCTCACCCAATCTCAAATTCCATTTCATTTCATAGCTGACTCCTGAAATCAGTTCTCTCTTGCCTAGATCCTAAAACCCTGCCCACCCACCTCATATACCCTATACAGACCCTAACTTACCAGCAAAGGTATACTCTAAAAATGGAAGTAGTAGTTGGCCAGATTAATAGGGCTCCCTTTTAGTAAAAAGTATCTGGATAGGCAATACTAGCACTTGACTCTGTGATTCTATCCACCAGAATTGCAAAAATCATGGTAAAAGTACACCTTAGCCCACAATTTGGAAGAGTGATTTGAAAAAATTAAATAGGCATGTACCCTACAGTCCAGCAGTTCAACTCCCAGTAATATCCCAGAGGATTCTCCCTTCTTTTTTCTGTTTCAATTGTTTAAAAATTACTCTTCTGGCTGACACATTTTTCTTTAGATGAATTCACACTGGTTCCTAAACAGTCTGGTAGGCTGCATTCTCTTTCTAAGGTGTCTTAGTCAGCTGCATTTACTGTAATGAAATACCATAAACTGGTAGCTTCAACAACAGAAATCTATTTCTGATAGTTCTAAGGACTGTGTTCTAAGGCACAACACAATTCCTTTAAGTACTCAAGAACTATTTGATTAATGAATAAAACAATGAGACAAAGAAAAAACACTTGATTATGCTCCACAGATATGACCCTACTCAATAAATCTTCTTACAGGTTCTCTGAGAGGTAATTTAATGAAATTAACTACAAAAGTTCTATCACTAAACTGTAAAGTCCATGAAGGCAAAGATAGTGTATATTCATTAACTGTTGCAACTCTAGAACCTATAACAATGTGGGGCATGTAATAAAAAACTAATATTTCTGGAAAGGAATGAATAAAAACCTCATGAAGTATTCACATAGGAAGAAAACTATAGAGAAAAACAAGGAAATGATTATCACCAAAACCAAAATCTCACAAATCACCAATAAAGAACTAACTCATGTAACCAAATACCACCTGTTCCCCAACAGCCTATGGAAAAAAATTTTTTTTAAATTTTAAATAAAGATAATGGTCATTTCAGTAGGAAGGGAAACACAGGGGACTTCTAAAGTACTGGTAATGTTTCATTTCTTAATACGGGTGGTTGTTACACAGCTGTTTGCGTTACATTTTTTAAAATTGTACCTATATTATTTACATACTCTGCTCTATGCATATTTTGTCATTTAAAAGGAAAAAAAAATCCCCAAGTCTTAAAGGTCATCAAAAATATAAAACATATAAATAGATGTGTATTAGTCTGTTTTCAAGGTGCTGATAAAGACATACCTGAGACCAGGAAGAAAAAGAGGTTTAATGGACTTACAGTTCCACATGGCTGGGGAAGTCTCACAATCATGGTGGAAGGCAAGATGGAGCAAGTCACATCTTACATGAATGGCGGCAGGCAAAAAGAGAGAGCTTGTGCAGGGAAACTCCCATTTTTAAAACCAGCAGATCTCGAGACTTAATCACTATCAGGTGAACAGCATGGGAAAGACCCATCCCATGATTCAGTTACCTCCCACTGGTTCCTCCCATGACACGTGGCAACTGTGGGAGTTACAATTCAAGATGAGATTTGGGTGGGAACACAGCCAAACCATATCAATATGTTTTTTTTTTTTTTTTTAATTAACCTAGTTGTGACTCCAAATACATCTAAAGTAAAGAAAAATGGAGCTTCAGCTGGAAAGAGCGCTAAGGGTATCAGAGTAAGGTATAGTATGAAGTTCAGCATTCTGTTCTTTAAGACATATTAAACCTTTAAGGTAGCATTTTAGATATACGACTATGAGAGAGTAACAGGTATAAGACTTACAGCATAGGAGAAACTACCAAAAGGTAGAATGATCACCCATTTAAATTAATCATTGCTCAGACTGTCAGGCAATGAATATTTTGATCTCTACAATCAGAAATTAACAGGAAAGATAAATTTTATGAAAGATTGACTGTATTATAGCCATAGGGTACCAGGTATCTGGGTTCTGCAGATCACAACTGTACTTCATTCCATTCCCTCAAGAAGGAACATAGTGTTGGAGTTCCACTCCCCAGAGGGAGGAGTAAGTATCTAGCAAATTGATCCTCCTATAAATGACAGCTATAAACTCTGGGCAAAACACAAAACGCCAACTATATGAGAGTTCTGAAGACTGAATGAAGGCAGGTAGATTTTGGAAGGGAGTATGGAGCAAGTGACTACCATGAAATACCACCACATCCCCAGTGACCTTCAAAATTTTTTTTTAGAGATTTTGCCCTAAGGACATCTACCATCTTCATATCTGCTAAAACTCTGATAAAAAGCCAGTCACCTTTCTGGTCAAAGGAATCAGGAGAAGATTATAGGCAACCAGGGCACTAGTGAGGGAGAAAAAATACTAAAAAGGAGAAAGCCTGTTAAGGGTGACCCTGACTTCTGTGTTTAAATGCAGACCAAGTCTTTGGCTGATTTCTGAGTCATGCATGCACAGAGCAAACTGAAAGCAGTTTGTACCTGGGGTTTAGAGAACTGAACTGAGATCTAAGCCACTGCCTGCCATAGGCGTAACAGTGTATAGTTTCAGTCTAGCCAAATTAACCAACTGTACAACCAAAACACCAGTACTCTCAGGATCAACAAAAAAGAATCTAGATTCTCTATAACATTTACAATATTTAGGATACAATAAAAAATTAACCAACATCTGATAAGCCAAGAAAAGCTTACCCAGTCTCAGGAGAAAAGACAGTCAACAGATGTCAACCCTGAGATGATAAGATGTTGGAATTATCAGGCAATACTTTAAAAGAGTTACTAAAACTACAGTCAGTGAGGTAGAGAATGATATGCCCTTAGTAAATGACAAAGTAAGAAATCTCAAAAGAAAAACTGAATTATAAAAAAGAACTATTTGGATTTAATTTTAGAACAGAAACACAATATGAGAAATTTAAAGATCACTGCATGAGCTTAATGGCAGAACAAAAATGACAAAACGGTGAACTTGAAAGATCAACAGAATTAATTTCATCTGAAAAGACAACAAAAAGAATCTCAGAGACTTGTGGAAAAAATTTAAAATATCTAACATAATTAGAATCTAGGGGTTGGAAGAGGAGAGAAACAGACAAAAAGAGAATGAGCCAGAAAAATTATTTGTAGAAATAATGACAATTTTCCAATATTGGTGAAGCATGTAAATTTAGAAATTTTAAACTACAAGAAATGTATAATATATATTCAATAATAAGTTCAATGAATTGCAAACAGACTAAAGGAATTAATACATAGGTACACCATAGTCAAACTACTAAATATAAAAAAAATAAAGATCTTAAAAAATCAAAGGAAAACAATAGATCACATAGAGCAGAACATGATCACTGATATCACACAATCATCAGAAACTGAGGCCAGACGACAATGGAATAACATATTTAATGTATTAGAAAAGAAATCATCCCAGAATTCTATATCTAGAAATAAAGACTGTTTAAAAAAATGAAGGTGAAATAGGGCATTTGCAGAAAAAGAAAACTGAGAGACATCACCAAACTCACACTAAAAAAAATGCTAAAGTTTTCACACTGAACTTTCCCAAGGGGAAATTCCTAAATCTATAGAAATGAGTAACACCGGAACCAGTAAATGTATAGATAAATATTGAGGACTATTTTTGATTTCTTTAAAATATAATTGATTAAAGAAAAAACCACAACACTGTCTTAAGGAATCATAATATATAAAGATATAATAGAAATGATAAATGTAACAAAGAATAGAGTAGGATGTATGTTTATAAATATACTCATCATACAGTTGTAAAGTATCTACATTTCATGTGAAGTGGAACAATACTAACACCAAGTAGACTATAAAAAGCTATGACTGTATAATTCCTACCGTAATAACCAAAAAATAATGCAAAGAAGTATATCTTAAAAGCTGACACATAAATTATAATAGAATTCTTAAAATTATTCAAATAATCCAAAGGAAGATGCAAAAGGGAAAAAACACATGGAAAAGCTAATGAAATGGTAGGCATACAAACAATATCAATGATTGCATTAAATCTTTATAATACAGAGTAAAAACTCTATATTATAAACAAACTTATTGTGAAGCTTAAGTGGAAGAATGGTGAAATCATCAATGCTTTACAAAAAGTTTATAGAGACTTTTACCCATAAACTTTTGGGCCCCAAAAGTTTAAGTTTATTAAAGTTTAAGTTTATTTCATTGGGCCCCAAAGAAATAAGCAGTTTACAAATAGATAACTTGTTTTGAGAAGGGAAGAGGCGATGTTGAAGATGAAGCCTATAGCCGCAGACCACCCACCATGTCAATTTGTGAGGCAAAAATTAATCTTGTTCATGCTCGAATTGAAAAGGACCAATGATTAACAGCATAAACAGCAGCCAACCTCAATTGGTTCAACTTACACAATTATAACTGAAAAATTAAAGTTCAGCAAATGTTCCACTCAATGTCTGCCCAAACTGTTAAATTGCATCCAGAAAGCTACAGACAACAGCAGAGCTTTCAACAGAAAGTTTAGACAAGTGTGATCAATGTCCTGAAGCACTGCTTCAAATAATTGTTAACAGGAGATGAAACATGGCTTTATCAGTATGATCCTGAAGACAAAGCACAATCAAAGCAATGGCTACCAAGAGGTGGAAGTGGGCCAGTCAAAGTAAAAGTGGACCAAGTAAGACTGAAGGTCATAGAAACAGTTTTAAGGAAGGCTCAAGGCATTTTGTTTGTTTACTTTCTGAAGGACGGAAGAAGTAACATCTGCTTATTATGAGATTGTTTTGAGAAAGTCAGCCAAAGCTTTAGCAGAAAAATGCCTGGGAAAGTTTCACCAGAGTCCTCCACTACAACAATGCTCCTGCTCATTCGTCTCATCAAATAAGGGCAATTCTGTGAAAGTTTTAATGGGAAATCAAGCATCACCTTACACAGTCCTGATTTGGCTCCTTCTGACTTCTTTCCTAATCTTAAAAAATCTTTAAAGAGCACCCACTTTTCTTCAGTTAATAATAGAAAGGACTACATTGACATAGTTAAATTTCCAAGTCCCTCAGTTCTCAAGATGAACTAAATAGCTAATATAGAACAGTCTAAACTTGATGAAGCTTATTTTGAGAAGTAAAGTTTATATTTTTATTTTATTTTTGAGACAGGATCTTGCTCCATTATCCAGACTGGGGCACACTGGCACAATTGTAGCTCATTGCTGCCTCAAAGTCCTGGGCTCAAGCAATCCTCCTACCTTAGCCTCCCAAGTACTTGGCACTACAGGACAGGTGCCACCATGCCTGGCTAACTTTTTTTTTTTTTTTTTTAATTTTTAGAGTCTAGGTTTCTTTTTTTTTTTTTTTTTGAGACGGAGTCTCGCTCTGCCGCCCAGGCTGGAGTGCAGTGGCCAGATCTCAGCTCACTGCAAGCTCCGCCTCCCGGGTTCACACCATTCTCCTGCCTCAGCCTCCCGAGTAGCTGGGACTACAGGCGCCCGCCATCTCGCCCGGCTAGTTTTTTTGTATTTTTTTTTAGTAGAGATGGGGTTTCACCGTGTTCGCCAGGATGGTCTTGATCTCCTGACCTCGTGATCCACCCGTCTCGGCCTCCCAAAGTGCTGGGATTACAGGCTTGAGCCACCGCGCCCGGCCTTAGAGTCTAGGTTTCATTATGTTGCTTATGCTGGTCTTAAACTCCTGGCCTCAATCGATACTCCTGCCTCAGCCTCCTGGGTAGCTGCAATTATAGATGTTAGCCACTGTACCCAGCTTCCACATTTTTCATTTTTATTTAGTATAAGAAAAAATTTGTCCATGAACTTTTTGAAGTCTCCTTATATAGGAACACAGAAAGATTGAAAATAGTTGGAAGAAAAAAATAACCATGCAAACACAATAAGCATAAGGCGGCTGGAGTGGCTAAATTAAAAGATAAGATAAACTTCAAAACAAGGATACCAATGTCAAAATAAAAACTGTACATTTTAAATGTATGCAATATATTCCATGTAAATTATTTCTCAATAAATAAAGTCCGGTAGAGTACCAATTTAGGATTTGGGGGCACTAACATGAAACTTAAGTTGTAGGGACTACATCATATTCTTACTAAGACTACTAAAGTAAGCAACTTTCTGTTTTATCAAGATTGCAAACTAGTTTGGGATGCCAGCTACGTCTCCGAAAATAAACTCTGGAAAAATCACTGAAGTGAGAAATAGAGATTCTTGGAACTAACGTGCACACTTATACACACACACACACACACACAGAGGGAGGGAGGTACTTGAGGACACTCAAGATTATCTTAAACTGATGTATATGTGGAAGGTGGTGTCTTAGTTTCATTTAATTTGTGCAGCTGTAACAAAATACCTTACACTTGGGTACTTTATATACAATTAAAATTTATTTTTCACAGTTCTGGGGGCTAGAAAGTCTAAGATCAGGGCACCAGTACACTACACCCATTATCTGATAAAGGCTGCTTTCTGCTTCCAAGGTGGTACCTTGTTGCTACATCCTCTGGAAGGAATGAATGCTATGTTCTCATATGCTGGAAGTTCCCTCCAGCATTTTTGTAAGGGCATTAATCCCACCCATGAGCGCAGAGCCCTCATGGCCTAGTTACCTCCTAAAAGGAGGTACTTCTTTTAACTCCCAATACTTCTGCATTGGGGGTTAAGTTTCGACATGAATTTAGGGGCAGATAAAAACATTCAAACCATAGCAGGAAGGTAAATAATGTGAGGCATTATTTTGAAAACTGTTGTTGTCTCTCCAAAAATACTAAGAACATTACTGCTGGTTCTTTCACCATAAAATCAGTAGCAACAATTAGGGTTGCCCTATCAACATGGTAAAATCAGGATAAAGGGCAAGCTTTTCTGGGACAAAGTACTGATGAAAATAAGTGCTGGCACAGACTTCTTTATCCTCTTGCTCCCCATTCAGAGACTCTAAGGCTGGTGGATTAAAATATAAGGAGACAGCTTCCTCTTGATGCTGCTTATCCTTGAGTTTAAAGGTATAATCATGGGCCAGAGTTTTCTTGGAGATATAACAAAAACTGCAGTGATCAATATATGGTTTTATGATCTTGTACTCTCCTTTCTAAGGCTCAACTCTTAAAATTAATCAGGATAGCTATCCACTAAAGCTTAGATTTCAGCTCTAACCTACCCCAAAATCTATTACCAACAAAGTAGCGGATCAAAAAAGGATGAAAATAAAATATGGAAGAAAAAAGTAATTGTTATAGACATATCAAATTGAAAAGTACGAAAATTTCTGTGTCCTAGTGATGATAGTTTCCAGCAGCCCAAAGCTCCTGTGAGTACAGCTATAAAACATGAAAAAGTACAGAGCATATCTTTTTGAAGTTAACGAGTTTTCAAGACAGCCAGGCATTACAAAGGAAATATCAAGGAAAGAAGGAAAACTCAGTGGGGTAGCCCAACATTCTGCATGCCATTTTCCCAGAGATTTAATGATTCTTGGGTTGGCAAGAAGGCTAAGAAGCCAGAGAGAGGATGGCCACTAATAGTTGAGAGCTTTTGGCAGTCACACAGGACGAGGAAGACAAAAATTGGGATTTGTGCTGCCAAGGTTGCCAAAATTTGAGGGGCTAAGATTTAAAAGAAAACAGAAGCCTATTTAGGTATACTCTATGCTCTTGGAGATGTTATTCCTCTTGACACATTTGCTGATTCTTAAAATGCTTATTACTCAGCACTAAAATGACTAACAGAAAAGTAAACTAAAAGTACAACAGATTTTAGCAGTGTTTTGGAGACAAAAATTGGATTCAGAACTTGACAAGAAGGTAAACAATACACAGTAAACAACCTAGCCTCTCAACTAGAACCACTAGAGGGTGTATCCTAAAAATGAATATTAATCAGAGGTAGACTGTACTTTACCATGACTATAATGCTGCCTCATCAAAGAATCTGCCTCACTCAAATAGCCAGGGGATAAAGTGAGCACTCTATGGGAGAAGAGGACAGCATGCGAATTCTCTATAATTTTTCATACATGATATCTGCGATTCCATTAAAAATTATCAGGCCTACCAGGAGACACGACCATGGAAAAAACAGTCAATTGAAACAGACCAAAAGATGGCTGACTAGGAACAGCACAAACAAATTCTCCTCAGAAAAAAGATCAAAGTTATTAGTGAATGGTCAAGTTTTGAGAGGAAAATGGAAGGTGGAGAGCCAGGACTTGTTGGAATGCCCAATCAAAGAAGTGGGGTACATAGAAAATGAGCAGCAAAAGTCTGTCTGGCATTGACCTCCAAAGAAGTCGGAGTCCAATGGAAAGAGCAGGAGAGAGTGCTTTCCTCCTCCCCTTCTCCCTCTGATAATCTACTTACTGCCAAACTGTTGAAGAGCGCCTCTGCCCCCCCATGACCCAGGGAAACACAATCGGTGGCAATGAGAGATCTTCTCAGGAACGGAGAACCAGGTGGCCACCTTGAGCAGATGTGCTGAACCTGCCCCTTCAGATGCAGACTGAGATAGCAGGTGCCATGCTAGCTGTGCACATGTGGTACCGCTGCCCTGATTGGAGATTCTCCACCTTTGAGCCACTGCACTCTCAGACCACCAGCAGATATACTCCACCACCCACTCTGACTCTCGCAAGCATGAGGGACTGTTGGATCTCCAGGGAGTTGTGGGTCCCCTGGAGATATAACCTTCAACACAAACTGCACCTAAGGGAAGGAGGAGTACAGCACACCAAAGCCCCATCTTGGGACAAAGGGAATGCAGGTGTGGCACCAACCACTTCAGGGGGTTCCACCAAAGCCTGGAAATGAACATGAAGAGAGAATCGTCTCTTTCCCCCATTCCCCTGCCCCGTGCACTATTGCAGACATGGCAGAAGCCCTTCCCACTGGGGCCTCATGAGCGTGCACTGAAAAAGAACAATTTTTGTGCTTCTTTGGCAGCCCCACCCCCACTGAAAGCTAAGTACATGCTGAGAGAGAGCTTTACATGCTTTTATGGCAGCTCCAGCCCCACAGAGGGTGAGCAAGCATGAACTAAGTAAAAGCCTACCTGCTGGCTCTTACTCTTAGGCACCATCTACCAGACTGCAGCCTGAATTACACAACTAAACAAAAATACATCATTACAAGTAGCATCTGAGAAAATGACTGCATGAACCTATCTGTAACCAAGGAACTCATACAAAACCTTGGCCCTCTGAAAGCATAGAGAAATGATCATACACAACATACAGCACAGTCATACCCTCAAGGGAAAGAAGAATAAAAAATCAAAAAAGCCCATTAAAATTAAAGTAAGTTTTTTTAAAAAAGAAACATCAGCTCTCTCAGATGAAAAGGAATCAGCACAAGAACTCTAGCAATACAAAAAGCCAGTGTTTCTTCACCTCCAAAGGATCACACTAGCTCTCTAGCAATGGATGCCAACCAGACTAAAATGTCTGAAATGACGATATAGAATTGAGAATATAGATGGCAAGAAAACTCAATGAGATTCTCATGGACGTTGAAATTCAACATAAAGACACCAGAGAAATGATCAAGATATGAAAGACAACATAGCTATATTTAAAAAGAATCAAACAGAACTGGGATTTAAAATTTCACTACAGGAATTTCAAAATGCATTGGAAACCTCAACAACAGACCAGACCAATTAGAAGAAAGACTTTCACAGCTTGAAGACCATACTTTTGAATCAACCCACTCACACAAAAATCAAAGAAAAAACAATTTACAAAACCAAAACCTTCAAGAAATATGGGATTATGTAAAGCAACCAAGCCCATGACTTATTTTCATTTCTGAGAAAAAAACAAAACAAAACAAAAAGTAAGCGATTTAGAAAACCTATTTGAGGGTATGATTCAGAATAATTTCCCCAATCTTGCTAGAGGTTGACATGCAGCTACAAGAAATTAAGAGAACACCTGCAAGATGATATACAAGACAACCATACCTAAGTTAGACAGTATTCTGATTATCCAAGGTCAATGTGGAAAAAAAAAAAATCTTAAAAGTAGCTAGAAAAAAGGGCTAAATTATCTATAAAAGGAATTCCATCAGACAAACAGCAGACTTCTCAGCAGAAACCTTATAAGCCAGAAGAGATTGGGGGCCTATTTTTAGCATTCTTAAAGAAAAGACACGCCAGCCAAGATTTCATGTATCACTAAGTTAAGCTTCATAAATGAAGGAGAAATACAATCCTTCCTAGAAAAGCAAACGTTAAGAAAATTCGCCACCACCAGTCTGGCCCAACAAGACATGCTTAAGAGAGTTCTAAACATGAAAATAAAGAACAACACTTGCTACACAAAAGCACAAAAAAGTACAAAACCCACAGACCCTATAAAGCAACTACACATTCCAGCCTACAAAGTAACTAACAACACTACGGCAGAAACAAAACCTCATGTATCAATATCAAGGTTGAACCTAAACAGCCTAAATGCTCCACTTAAAAGATATAGAGTGGCAAATTGGATTTTTAAAAAAAAAGAGAGACCCAACTTTCTGCTGTATTCAAGAGACTCATGGTCTCATGTAACGACACTCATAGGCTCAATGTAAAGAGATAAATATCATGCAAATGAAAAATAAAAAAAGAGGAAGGTGGTGCTAGTCCTGTATCAGATACAACAGATGTTAAACCAAAGACAATAAAAAGGACAAAGAAGGGCATTACATAATGATAAAGGGTTAAATTCATCAAGAAGAGTTAACTATCCTAAATATATATGCACCCAACAACAAAGCACCCGGATTTATAAAACAATTACAACTAGACCTAAGAAAACAGCCACACAGCCACACAATAATAGTGGGAGACTTCAACACCCCATTAACAGAGTTACATAATCATCAAGGCAAAAAACTAACAAAGAAATTCGGGACTTAAATTGGGTACTTAACCAATGAGACTAACAGACATCTACAGAATACCCCACCTAAAATCCACAGAATATAAAGTTTACTCATCTATACATAGAACATACTCTATGATTGACCACATGCTCAGCCAAAAAGCTAGTCTCCATAAATTGAAAAAAAAAAAAAAATCAGTCATACTAAGCATCTTCTCGGACCATAGTTGAATAAAATTAGAAATCGATACCAAGAGGAACTCTCAAAACCACACAAATACATGGGAACTAAACGAGTTGCTTCTAAATGACTTTTGCATAAAAAACAAAATTAGGGCAGAAATGAAAAAATTATTTCAAACAAATAGAAACACCACACACCAAAACCTCTGGGATGTAGCAAAAGCAGTGCTAAAAGGAGTTTATACTGCTAAATGCCTACATCAAGAAGATAGAAAGATCTCAAATTAACAACCTAGTGCCCTAAAGGAACTAGAAAAATAATAACTAAATAAAAATCTAGCAGAAGAAAAGAAATACCTAAAATCAGAGGACTGAACAAAATAGCAACCAACAAAACTATACAAAGGATCAAGAAGAAATTTGGTTCTTTGAAAAAAATAAGATTGATAGACTACTAGTTAGATTAACAAAGAAAAAAGAGAAAATCCAAAAAAGCACAATCCAAAATGATAATACAACTGTTGCCACATAAATACAAAAGATTCCCAGAGATAACTGCAAAAATCTCTATGTGCACAAACTAGAAAATGTAGAGGAGATGGATAAATTCCTGTAAACACACAATATCCCAAGACTGAACCAGGAAGAAATTGAAACCCTGAACAAACCGATGATAAGTTATGAAATTGAATCAGTAATAAAAATCCTAGCAACCAACAAAAGCCCTAGACCAGATGGATTCACAGTTGAATTCTATCAGATATACAAAAACAGAGCTGGTACCAATCATACTGAAACTACTTCAAGAAAATTGAGAAGGAATGCCTCCCCAACTCATTCTATGAAATCAGTATCATCTTGATACCCAAAGTTGACAAGGACACAATAAAAAAAGAAAGAAAGAAAACTACAGGCCAATATCCCTGATAAACATAGATGCAAAACTTCTCAACAAAATACTAGCAAACCAAATTCAGCTGCACATCAAAAGACAATTCACCATGATCAAATGGGTTTTATTCCTGAGATGCAAGGATGGTTAAACACATACAACTCAATAAATGTGATTCACCACATCAATGGAACTGAAAACAAAAAACCGTATGACCATCTCGATAGACTCAGAAAAACAACTGAATAAAATCCAACATCACTTCATAATACAAACCCTCATTTTTTCATTTTTTATTTTTTCAAAATGGCAGATTGGAGGCAGTGTGAGCTTGCCTCTCCCACTTGGAAGGACAGAATAGTGGGTGGAGATTCACACTGTGAATTTTTTTTTTTTAAGCAAGAACCAACACAGGAACTTAATAGAAAAATCAAAAGAAGCCACAGACCCTTTGAAACAAGTGGCAGGCTGCAGCCTACTCCATGAAACAGGTGAAAAACTAAGTTCTCAGAGTGTGAGACTGGGAGAGTCTGCCTCTGAGTACATCCCCACTGAGGAATCTGAAAATTCAGGCCATGGAAGACCTTAACTCTGCCAAGAGCTGGATCAAATTTAGAAAGTGGCATAAAATATAAAAATAGAAGCAACAGTGGGATAGGGCTTGCAGGCATTCCCAGTCTCCAGTGTGAACCAAGGGAAGCCACTCCTGACTATATCTCACAGGGGCCCTTGGGGAAGTCAGTCAATGAGGGAGAATTCACAGGGTAAAAGCAGTTCCCAACTGAATTTTGTGATATAATCTCAAGTGGGGACAAACACGCTCTGAACAGAACCTGGGGAGTGAGCAGGAAGTGAGCTGCAGACAAGAGTGCAGAAGTTGGGCACCTGACCTTGCAGAAAGAGGAGGATGAACGTGGCCTGAAAGCTGTGGTTGCTGTCTTTGTGGGGAAGCTTATAGGCTGGGGCAGGTCTGAGTTCCGTGTGCAGACTGCCTAGATTTAAACCAGGTGCTGTAACCAGAGCACTGCAGGAGTGACACCGACCTTGAAAACTATGTGGGAACTAGGAAAGGGTCACTGCTGCCCACTACTCCCCACTCCTTTTGCAAACTCCTCTGTGCAGCAGAGGCAGTTATACTCCCCTGCGAAACATTACCCCAGTGAACTGAGAACCACCTTCTTCTCTCACGGGGGCCTTAGCTGCCTTGCACAAGGAGAATCAGAGCTCAGGCCCACCTAACCCTGACCCAACCTGGTGGTATTTCTCCACCTGCCCTGGTAACTTAATACAAAAGACATAAACTTTTAGGAGACTTATAGCCCCACCCGTCACCTAAGAAACCAGAATACTTCCCCTAGGCAACTTAGGGCAAGCTCAAATCCCACTGTTATTACGGCAGCTGGTGCTCATTTGAAAGTGGCACCTCCTGGCTGGATGCCAACCAACAAAGATCTTGACACCATTTCTAGATGGAATTACACTGTGCCCAAGAAGGAGAAAAGAGCTGCGTGACCTCAGCAATCATCACTGCCTGCAACACCCTGGCAAACCAAAGGTCCTGAGTCTGTTCATGTGACAAGTTCACTACTAGTATTACCATCATTCAAGAAAGGCAGCACACTAAGCCTATCTACAACCAAGGAATCTCAGAGTTTATATCACATCACTGATCCCTTGCAGACATTCCCCAATTCAGGGAAAAATTCAGGGTGACTGTAGCCCCACAGGAGGAGCATTGCCCAAATGTAGGCTTGCACAAGAGGCAGAGTCACAATTCCTCCCTACCTGGAACATCAATATTTCTACAGAAGATGTGCCTGTCTGATCTGAACAGCCAGAACACTGGGAAAAGAGTAAAGCTGCGAGGTAGAAAGCTTTTCTGCTGGCCTAGCAGGGAAGCTGAGGTAGCTCTCACCCTTCACCCTGATAAAATCTCAGAACATCTAATTGAGAGCAACCCCTGACCTCCCTGTCACCTTTATGAAGACTGGGACCTCTGCCCACCACTGGGTATTACATCTACCCACCTGCTTTAGCTACAGCCAGTGCCTACCCAGGGATACCTCCACAACTGGCCTAAAGTCTGAATCATCAACTTAGCTGGGGAAAATTGAATAAATAAACAAACTGTACCCCATGAAAGAATGAGATAAGCTTCAGGGAATCCCTGCCATTTCAACCCAATAGGAGACAGTGAACTGGTCCACACACCAAGTACATAACTACTACAACCAGCATCTGGGAAAGCCATTGCACAAAGACTTTCTATAACTAAGGAACTCATACAGAGTCTTAACGAAGCCCCAAGAATCAAATTAGGCTAAAATAATTTACTACAAACAATGAAGTCAGACCCTTAAAGTAAAAAAACCATTAAAAAAAACCGTGCAGTAAAAAATAAATTCAAGAACAATTTGAAAAAATAGGCTACCCAAATTAGAAAGAAAATCAGAAATGTAATTCTGGTAACATGGCAAAACAGGAAAATCCCCAAAACGTCACAACAGCTCTCCAGATATGGATCCAAATGAAGATGAAATACTTGAAATGAGACAAAAATAATTCAGAAGGTTGATTATCAAGCTACTCAAGGAAATACCAGAGAAAGGTGAAAAACCAACAAAAATGAATTAGAAAAAAAGTCAAGGATATGCATGAAAAATTTCCAGAGAGATAGATAAATATAAAGAAAAAAACAATCAGACCAAGCGTGATGGCCCATGCCAAACCCCAACACTTTGGGAAGCCAAGGCAGGCAGATCAGCTGAGGTCAGGAGTTTGAGACTAGCCTGGCCAACTACTAAAAACACAAAAATTAGCAGGGTATGGCGGTGTGCACCTGTAGTACCAGCTACACAGGAGGCTGATGCGGGAGAATCGCTTAAACCCAGGAGGCAGAGGTTGAAGTGAGCCGAGATCATGCCACTGCACTCCATGGCGCAACAGAGCGAGACTGTCTCAAAAAACAAAAAACAACAACAACAAAAAGAAAAAACAATCAGAACATCTGGAAATGAAAGACAAACTTAGGAAAATGCAAAATGCAGTGGAAAGTTTCAACAATAGATGAAGAAGAAGGAAGAATTTCAGAGCTCAAAGACAGGCTTCCAAGTTAATGCAATCAGACAAAGATAAAGAAAAAAAAAGGAAATGAATAAAGTCTCCAAGAAATATGAGATTATATAAAATGGGTAAACCTAAGAATAACTGGTGTTCCTGAGGGAGAAGAGAAGTATAAAAGTCTGGAAAACTTATTTGAGGGAATAACTGAGGAAAACTTCCTTGACATTGTTAGAGATCTAGATATCCACCTATAAGAAGCTCAAAGAATTCCTAGAAAATTCATCGCAAAAAGACCACAGCCAAGGCACATACTCATCAGTCTATCTAAAGTTAACACCTACACCAACTGATCTTTAACCCAGTCCACAAAAATAAATAATGGAGAAAGTACACTGTTAAATAAATGATGTTAGAAAAACTAACCATGTGCAGAAGAATGAAACTGAGCCCCTACCTCTCACCATATACAAAAATTAACATAAGGTAGATTAAAAACTTAAATGTAAGAAGTGAAACGATAAAAATCCTAGAAGAAAACCTAGAAAATACTCTCCTGGACATTGGCCTAGGCAAAGAAAACCAAAATTGACAATTGGGACCTAATTAAACTCAAGAGCTTGTGTACAGCAAAAGAAACAATCAACAGAGTAAATAAGAAACCTACAAAATGGGAGAAAATACTTGCAATCTATACATCCCCAAAAGGACTAATATCCAGAATCTATAAGAAATTTTATATGCATAAAATAAATGTAACTATTGTGTATGCCAGTAACATACACATTAGCAGTATGTTCCATGTATCTAACATACATGTGACTGGAGTTCCAGAAAGAGAAGAAACAAAAATGGAGAAGTAATATTTAAAAATATAGTTCTTTTAAGTCAAAGAAAGACATCAAGCCATAGATTAAATTAGTGCTAAGAACTCCAATCTGCATAAATAAAAAGAAATCCAGACCAAAGCACATTACAGTAAAAGTGCTGAAATCCAAGAGAAAGTGGAAATGTTAAACTGTCATTATTCAAAGGCAACAGAATTATGTGTAAAGAACTTCCAGAAGAATCTACAAGTAAACCGTTATATTTAATAAATGAATTTAACAGGGTCACTAAATACACAGTCAATGTATAAAATCAAATCAAGTCTATCTACCTATAATAAAAAACTAGAAAGTAAATTGTCAAAAAACTTAAAAGTTACAAGTGAAAAAATAAATACAAATTTCTAAGTGTAAAGCTAATAAAAGAAAAGCAAGAATTTTGTACTGAAAACTCTAAAACATTTCTGAGAAATATTAAAGGTGACCTACATAAATGGAGGGATGGATCACATTCACTGATTAAATAATTTAACATTGTTAAAAAATGTAAATTCTCGGCCCGGTGTGGTGGCTCACACCTGTAATCCCAGCACTTACGGAGGCCAAGGCAGGCGAATCACAAGGTCAGGAGTTCGAGACCAGCCTGGCCAACACAGTGAAACCCCCTTCTCTACTAAAAATACAAAAAATTAGCCGGGTGTGGTGGCAGGCACCTGTAATCCCAGCTACTCGGGAGGCTGAGGCAGGAGAATTGCTTAAATGCAGGAGGCGGAGGTTGCCGGGAGCCAAGTTCATGCCATTGCACTCCAGCCTGGGTGACAGTGCGAGACTCCGTCTCAAAAAAAAAAAAAAAAAAAAAAAAAGTAAATTCTCCCAGAAATTATCTATTGATTTTAAAACAATCCTAATCAAAGTCCTAGAAAGAATCTTATTAAGGAAAGTAAATTGGCTGAAATGCTCATTTTAAAATTTGGATAGAAATATAAAGGGCTAAGAATAGCCAAGAAAATCATAAATAACTTCCTTAAATCTTAAGGAATTTGGAGAATTTATACTACTAGAAAAGGAAACTTATGAATCTACATTAATTGAGACATGTTTGCTAAAAGAATATATAAATAGGATTTCCACTGAGAGGTTCACTGTTAGTCTGATGGGGTTTCCCTTTGTAGGAGACCTGGCCTTTCTCTCTGGCTGCCTTTAACATTTTTCTTTCATTTCAACCTTGGAGAATCTGATGATTATGTGTCTTGGGGTTGATCTTCTAATGGAGTATCCTACTGGAGTTCTCTGGATTTCCTGAATTTGAATGTTGGCCTGTTTCGCTAGATTGGAAAAGTAAAGGACCTCTTCAAGGAGAACGACAAAACACTGCTGAAGGAAATCAGACAGGACACAAACAAATGGAAAAATATTCTATGTTCATGGATAGGAAGAATCAATATCGTGAAAATGGCCATACTGCCAAGAACCATTTATAGATTCAATGCTATTCCCATTAAACTACCACTGACATTCTTCACACAATTAGAAGAAACTATTTTAAAATTCCTACGGAACCAAAAAAGAGCTCAAATAGGCGAGACAACCCTAAGCAAAAAGAATAAAGCTGCAGGCATCATGCTACTTGACTTCAAATTATACTACAGGGCTACAGTAACCAAAAAAGCATGGTACTGATACAAAAACAGACACATAGACCCATGGAACAGAGTAAGAGATCTCAGAAATAAGACTTCACACCTACAACTATCTGATCTTCAACAAACCTGACAAAAACAAGTAATGGGGAAAGAATTCCCTATTTAATAAATGGTACTGCGAGAACTGGCTAGCCATATGCAGAAAATTGAAACTGGATCCCTTCTTTACACAATATACAAAAATTAACTCAAGATAGGTTAAAGACTTCAATGTAAAACCTAGAACTATAAAAACCCTGGAAGACAACCTAGGCAATATCATTCAGCATACAGGAAAAGGCAAAGATTTCATGATGAAAACACTAGAAGCAACTGCAACAAAAGCAAAAATTGACAAATAGCATCTAATTAAACTAAAGAGCTTCTGCACAGCGAAAGGAACTATCATCAGAGTAAACAGACAACCTACAGAATGGGAGAAAATGTTTGCAATGTATTCATTTGACAAAGGTCTAATAACCAGCATCTATAAGGAACTTAAACAAACTTACAAGAAAAAAAACAAACAACCCCGCTAAAAAGTGGGCAAAAGACATGAACAGACACTTCTCAAAAGGAGAAATACATGCGGCCAACAAACATATGAAAAAAAGCTCAACATTGCTGATCATTAGAGAAATACAAATCAAAACCCCAATGAGATACCATCTTACGCCAGTCAGAAGGGCTATTATCTAAAAGTCAAAAAACAACAGATGCTGGTGAGGTTGCAGAGAAAAAAGGAATGCTTTTACACTGTTGGTGGGAATGTAAATTACTTCAACCCTTGTGGAAGACAGTGTGGCAATTCCTCAGAGGCAGAAATACCATTTGACCCAGCAATTCCATTATTAGGTATATACCCAAAGGAATAGAAATTGTTCTATTATAAAGACACATGCACACATATATGTTCACTGCAGTACTATTCATAATACCAAAGACATGGAATCAACCTAAATGCCCATCAATGATAGACTGGATAAAGAAAATGTGGTATATACATACCATGGAATACTATGCAGCCATATAAAAGAAACAAGATCATGTTTTTTGCAGGAACATGAATGGAGTTGGAAGCCATTACCTTCAGCAAACTAATGCAGGAACAGAAAACCAAACACCACATGTTCTCAATTTTAAGTGGGAGCTGAATGATGAGAACACATGGATGCACGGTGGGGTGGGGGAACAACACACACTGGGGCCTGCTGGAGGTGGGGGTGGAGGGAGGAAGAGTATCAGGAAGAATAGCTGATAGAGGTTGGGCTTAATACCTAGGTGATGGGTTGATAGGTGCAGCAAAGCACCATGGCACATGTTTACCTATGTAACAAACCTGCATATCCTGCACATGTACCCCAGAACTTAAAATAAAATTTGAAGGGAAAAAACAGAATATATAAATAAATCAATGAAATAAAACAGAATATGGAAAGAGACCCACACATATACAGTCACTAGATTTATGACAAAGGTGATACTGCAGTATAGTGAGAAAAGCATTTTCTTTTTAACATGAGGTGCTTCAACTAATCAATTGATATCATATTTCCAGGACTAAAATTCAACTCCAGGTGTATATTAGATCTGAATGTACAAGGAAAACAATAAAGTTTGTATGTGGTAATCCAGTCATGAATTTGCAATAAACAAAGATTTCTTTAAAAACAACACAAAAAGTGCTAGGTATAAAGGGAAAGGTTGATAAAGTAGACTACGTAGTATATAAGAATTTGTGTTCACCAAAAGACACCACTGACAGCCTAGGCAACATAGCAAGAACTCATCTCTACAAGAAAAGGAAAATAAAAAAATTTACCAGGAGTGGTGGTAGCTCATGCCGATGTCTTACCCCACTCCCTCCAAAAAAAGACCCCACTGGGATTAAAAATACAAGCTACAGTATAGGAGACTATATTTCTAACAACATATACAATAAAAGATTCCTATCCAAGATAACAAAACATGTCTACAAATCAATAAAAACACTGGTAAATTTTTAAAAACTGAACAGAAGAATAGGAATTTTACAAAAGAACATATAAGATGAGCATTTATAATCTAAAAGTTGAAAATCCAAAACTTTTGAGCACCGACATGATGCCACAAGGGGAAAATGCCATACCTGTTATCTTTGTTTCATATCTAAAACTATTAAAAATAGCACATAGAATTACCTTCTGACTACATGTATAAAGTATACAGGAAATATAAATTAATTGTGTGTCTAGATTTGGGTTTCCTTCTCCAAGACATCTTATCATATATATGCAAATATTTCAAAATCTGAACAAAATCTGAAGTATTTTATATAACAGAGACTCAAACTGTACTGATACATCCAAATGGCCAGTTAGCTTATAACGAAGTGTTCTTCTTTTGGTTTTTTTTGTTTTTTTTTTAAGTAAATAGTGTCTCACTATTTACTTAATGTAGCAATAGTGTCTTTTTTTTTTTTTTTTTTTTTGTAGCAATAGTGTCTCACTTTGTTGCCCAGGCTCGTCTTAGACTCCTGGACTCAAGTGATCCACCTACCTGGGCCTCTCAAAGTGCTCAGATTACATGCGTGAGCCACCACGCCCAGCCAACGTGTTCTTAATCATTAGGAAACAACCAAAATTACATTGACATGTTAGTAAATGCTCAGCAGAATAGATAAATGAAAAAGACTGACAAAACCAAGAGTTTTGGTGAAAGATAAAAAGATACAGAAAACTGGCGGTGGCTCACACCTGTAATCCCAACACTTTGGGACGTTGAGATGGGTGGATCACTTGAGGTCAGGAGATCGAGACCAGCCTGGCCAACATGGTGAAACCCCATCTCTACTAAAAATACAAAAATGAGCTGGGCATGGTGGCAGGCACCTGTAATCCAGCTACTTGGGAGGCTGAGGTAGGAGAATAGCTTGAATATGGGAGGCAGAGGTTGCAGTGAGCTGAAATCACACCACTGCACTCCAGCCTGGGCAACAGAGTAAGACTCGGTCTGAAAAAAAAAAAAGAAAAAGATACAGAAAACCTAAAATTGTCATACGTCATTGACAGAAGAGTAAATTTGCATAACTATTTGGAAAGTTGTTGGGCAGTGTCTATTAAAGTTAGCATTATTTTCTCAACACATGATCACTCTCAATGATAGACCATATGTTAGGGCACAAAACAAGTCTTAAAACATCAAGTATCCTCTCTGACCACAATGGAATAAAGCCAGAAATCAGTAACAACAGAAATTTTGGAAACTATACAAACACATGAAAATAATATGCTCCTGAATGACCAGTGAGTCAATGAAGAGGTTAAGAACGAAATTGAAAATTTTCTCGAAACAAACAACAGAAACACAACATGCCAAAACCTATTGGATATAGCAAAAGCAGTACTAAGAGGAACATTTATAGCCACAAGTATCCATGTTTAAAGGAGAAAAAATTTAAATAAACAACCTAACGATGCATCTTAAAGAACCGGAAAAGCAAGCACAAACCAAACTCAAAGTCAGCCAATGAAAAGAAAAAAATAAAGATCACAGCATAAAGAAATTTAAAAGAAAACAAAACAAATGATCAATGAAACAGAAGTTGACTTTTTGAAAAGATAAACAAAATTGACAAACCTTTAGTCAAACTAAGATAAAAAGAGAAAACTCAAATAATAAAATCAGAGATGAAAAAGGAAACATTGCAACTGATACCACAGAAAAATCAAAGAATCATTAGTGGCTACTATGAAAAACTATATGCCAATACACTGAAAAATCTGGAAGAAATGAATAAATTCCTAGACACACACAACCTACAAAGATTGAACCATGAAGAAATCCAAAACCTGAACAGAATAACAACAAGTAATGAGATCAAAGCCATAACAAAAAGCCTCCCAGCAAAGAAAAGACACTCAATGGTTTTACTGCTGAATTTTACCAAACATAAATGCCAACACTACTCAAACTATTCCAAAAAACAGATGTGAAGAAAATACTTACAAACTCTTTCTACAAGGCTGGGATTACTCTGATACCAAAAGCAAAGACACATCAAAAAATAAAAACTACAGACCAATATCTCTGATAAATATTGATACAAAAATCCTCAACAAAATACTAGCAAACTAAATTCAACAACACATTAAAAAGACCATTTGTCATGACCAAGTGGGATTTATCGCAGAAATTCAAGGATGGTTCAACATATGCAAATCAATGTGATT
This sequence comes from Theropithecus gelada, assembly GCF_003255815.1. Taxonomy (NCBI): domain Eukaryota; kingdom Metazoa; phylum Chordata; class Mammalia; order Primates; family Cercopithecidae; genus Theropithecus; species Theropithecus gelada. The sequence continues at coordinate 89,208,791 of NC_037669.1, forward strand.
AATCACATCAACAGAATGAAGGACAAAAACCATATGATCAACTGATGCTGAAAAAGAATTTAACAAAATTCAACATCCCTTCGTAATAAAAATCTTCAAAAACCTGGGTACATTAGAAACACACTTCAACACAATAAAAGGCATATATGACAGATTCACAGCTGGTATCATACTGAATGAGGAAAAATCCGAACACCTTTCCTGTAAGATCTGGAACATGACAAGGATACTCATTTTCACCACTGTGATTCAACATAGTACTGGAAGTCCTAGCTGGAGCAATTAGACCAGAGATATAAAGAAACGGCATCCAAAGTGGAAAGAAAGATGTCAAATTATCCTTGTTCCCAGATGATACGACCTTATATTTAGAAAAACCGGAAAACTCCACAAAATAACTATTAAAACCGATAAACTCGGTAAAGTTACAGGATACAGAATCACAATATGAAAATCAGTAGCATTCCTATATGTCAACAGCAAACACTCTGAAAAGGAAAGCAAGAAAATAATCCCATTTACAATACCTACAAATTAAATACCTAGAAATTAATTAAATCAAAGAAGTGAAAGTTCTCTACAATGAAAACTACAAAACACTGATGAAACAACTGAAGAGGACACTAAATGGAAAGACAGTCCATGGATTGGAAGAATTGATATTGTTAAAATTTCCATACTACCCAAAGCAATCTACTGATTCAATGCAATCCCTATAAAAATACCAATGACATTCTTCACAGAAATAGAAAAAAACAATCCTAATATCTGTATGGAACCGCAGAAGACACAGAATAGCCAAAATCATTCTAAGCAAAAAGAAAAAAACTGGAGGAATCACATTAATAATACTAATTTTATATTTCAGAGATTATGAAAAGTTTGTATACCATGTTGAAGAATCTGGACTGCATTCGAGAGATGACAGCAAATCAATGGAGGTATTTGACCAGAAAATAATATTATCAAATAGATTCAGGAAACTGATTCTGAAAGCATTGTACAGAATGATGGGTATAACTGTTGAGGGAGGTGGAGAATGTAAGAGAGAATGAGCCAAAAACATGCCAAATTGTAAAGAATGCTAGGAAGAAACTGCATGAACTAAAGGGCAAAATAACCAGCTAACATCATAATGAAAGGCTCAAATTCACACATAAAAATATTAACCTTAAACGTAATTGGGCTAAATGCTCCAATTAAAAGATACAGACTGGAAAACTGGATAAAGAGTCAAGACCCATCATTGTGCTGTATTCAGGAGACCCAACTCATGTGCAGAGACACACACAGGCTCAAAATAAAGGGATGGAGGAAGATTTACCAAGCAAATGGAAAGCAAAAAAAAAAAAAAAGAAAAGAAAAGAAACGAAAAGAAAAGAAGGGGTTGCAATCCTAGTCTCTGATAAAACAGACTTTAAACCATCAAAGATCAAAAGAGACAAAGAAGGCTATTACATAATTGTAAAGGGATCAACTCAACAAGAAGAGCTAACTATCCTAAATATATATGTACCCAATACAGGAGCACCCAGATTCATAAAGCAAGTCCTGAGAGACCTAAAAAGAGACTGAGACCCCCACACAATAATAATGGGAGACTTTAACACCCCGCTGTCAATATTAAACTGATTAACAAGACAGAGGTTAACAAGGATATCCAGGACTTGAACTCAGCTCTGCACCAAGCAGACCAAACAGAAATCTACAGAACTCTCCACCCCAAATCAACAGAATATACATTCTTCTCAGCACACATCACACTTATTCCAAAATTGACCACATAGTTAGAAGTAAAGCACTCCTCAGCAAATGTAAAAGACCAGTAATTATAACAAACTATCTCTCAGACCACAGTGCAATCAAATTAGAACTCAGGATTAAGAAATTCACTCAAAACTGCTCAACCACATGGAAACTGAACAACCTGCTCCTGAATGACTACTGCGTACATAACAAAATGAAGGCAGAAATAAAGATGTTCTTTGAAACCAATGAGAACAAAGACACAATGTACCAGAATCTCTGGGACACATTTAAAGCAGCGTGTAGAGGGAAATTTATAGCACTAAATGCCCACAAGAGAAAGCAGGAAAGATCGAAAATCAACACCCTAACATCACAATTAAAAGAACTAGAGAAGCAAGAACAAACAAATTTAAAAGCTAGCAGAAGGGAAGAAACAACTAAGATCAGAGCAGAACTGAAGGAGATAGAGACACAAAAAACCTTTAAAAAAAAAAAAAAACAATGAATCCAGGAGTTGGTTTTCTGAAAAGATCCACAAAATTGTTAGACTGCTAGCAAGACTGATAAAGAAGAAAAGAGAGTAGAATCAAATAGATGCAATAAAAATGATAAAGGGGATATCACCACCGATCCTACAGAAATACAAACTACCATCAAAGAATACTATAAATATCTCCATGCAAATAAACTAGAAAATCTAGAAGAAATGGATAAATTCCTGGACACATACACCCTCCCAAGACTAAACCAGGAGAAATTGAATCTCTGAATAGACTACTAACAGGCTCTGAAATTGAGGCAATAATTAAGAGCCTACCAACCAAAAAAAGTGCAGGACCAGACAGATTCACAGCCGAATTCTACCAGAGGTACAAAGAGGAGCTGGTACCATTCCTTCTGAAACTATTCCAATCAATAGAAAAAGAGGGAATCCTCCCTAACTCATTTTATGAGGCCAGCATCATCCTGATACCAAAGCCTGGTGGAGACAACAAAAAAAGAGAATTTTAGACCAATATTCCTGATGAACATCAATGGGAAAATCCTCAATTAAATACTGGCACACTGAATCCAGCAGCACATCAAACAGCTTATCCACCAAGATCAAGTTGGTTCCATCCCTGAGATGCAAGACTGGTTCAACATACCCTAATCAATAAACATAATCCATCACATAAACAGAAACAAAGACAAAAACCACATGATTATCTCAATAGATGCAGAAAAGGCCTTCAACAATATTCAACAGCCCTTCATGCTAAAAACTCTCAATAAACTAGGTACTGATGGAACGTATCTCAAAATAATAAGAGCTATATATGACAAACCCACAGCCAGTATCATACTGAATGGGCAAAAACTGGAAGCATTCCCGTTGAAAACTGGCACAAGACAGGGATGCCCTCTCTCACCACTCTTATTCAACATAGTGTTGGAAGTTCTGGCCAGGGCAATTAGGCAAGAGAAAGAAAGAAAACATATTCAATTAGGATAACAGGAAGTCAAACTGTCCCTGTTTGCAGATGACATGATTGTATATTTAGAAAACCCCGTTGTCTCAGCCCCAAATTTCCTTAAGCTGATAAGCAACTTCAGCAAAGTCTCAGGATACAAAATTAATCTGCAAAAATCACAAGCATTCTTATACACCAATAACAGACAAACAGAGAGCCAAATCATGAGTGAACTCCCATTGAAAATTGCTACAAAAAGAATAAAATACCTAGGAATCCAACTTACAAGGACCTCTTCAAGAAGAACCACAAATCACTGTTCAACAACATAAAAGAGGACACAAACAAATGGAAGAACATTCCATGCTCACGGATAGGAAGAATCTATACTGTGAAAATGGCAATACTACCCAAGGTAATTTATAGATTCAATGCCATCCCCATCAAGCCACCAACGACTTTCTTCACAGAATTGGAAAAAACTACTTTAAAGCTCATATGGAACCAAAAAAGAGCCCGCATCTCCAAGACAATCCTAAGTCAAAAGAACAAAGCTGGAGGCATCACGCTACCTGACTTCAAACTATACTACAATGCTACAGTAACCAAAACAGCATGGTACAGGTACCAAAACAGAGATATAGACCAATGGAACAGAACAGAGCCCTCGAAATAACACCACACATCTACAATCATCTGATCTTTGTCAAACCTGACCAAAAACAAGAAATGGGGAAAGGATTCCCTATTTAATAAATGGTGCTGGGAAAACTGGCTAGCCATAAGTAGAAAGCTGAAACTGGATCCCTTCCTTATACTTTATATAAAAATTAATTCAAGATGGATTAAACACTTAAATGTTAGACCTAAAACCATAAAAACCCTAGAAGAAAACCTAGGCAATACCATTCAGGACACACACATGGGCAAGGACTTCACGTCTAAAACACCAAAAGCAATGGCAACAAAAGCCAAAATTGACAAATGGGATCTAATTCAACTAAAGAGCTTCTGCACAGCAAAAGAAACTACAATCAGAGTGAAAAGGCAACCTACAGAATGGGAGAAAATTTTTGCAATCTACCCATCTGACAAAGGGCTAATATCCAGAACCTACAAAGAACTTAAACTAATTTACAAGAAAAAATCAAACAACCCCACCAAAAAGTGGGCAAAGTATATGAACAGATATTTTTCAAAAGAAGACATTTATGCAGACAACAGACACATGAAAAAATCCTCATCATCACTGGCCATCAGAGAAATGCAAATCAAAACCATAATGAGATACCATCTCACACCAGTCAGAATGGTGATCATTAAAAAGTCAGGAAACAACAGGTGCTGGAGAGGATGTGGAGAAATAGAAACACTTTTACACTGTTGGTGGGTGTAAATTAGTTCAACCATTGTGGAAGACAGTGTGGCGATTCCTCAGTGATCTAGAACCAGAAATACTATTTGACCCAGTGATCCCATTACTGCATATATACCCAAAGGATTATAAATCATGCTACTATAAAGACACATACACACATATGTCTACTGAGGCACTGTTCACAATAGCAAAGACTTGGAACCAACCCAAATGTCCATCAATGATAGACTGGATTAAGAAAATGTGGCACATATACACTATGGAATACTATGCAGCCATAAAAAAGGATGAGTTCATGTCCTTTGTAGGGATATGGATGAAGCTGGAAACCATCATTCTGAGCAAACTATCGCAAGGACAGAAAACCAAACACTGCATGTTCTCACTCACAGGTGGGAATTGAACAATGAGAACACTTGGACACAGGAAGGGGAACATCACACACCGGGGCCTGTCGTGGGGTGGGGGAATGGAGGAGGGATAGCATTAAGAGAAATACCTAATGTAAATGACAAGTTAATGGGTGCAGCACACCAACATGACACATGTATACATATGTAACAAACCTGCACGTTGTGTACGTGTACCCTAGAACTTAAAGTATAAAAAAAAAAAAAAAAAGAAATGATGAAGGTCTGTGGAAGCAGAGCTTGAGGGGAATGGGTAGCTTTGGAAAGTATTTAGGAAGTACAATTGATGAGACTCAATCTTTTGAAGGAGTGAAGGAAAGGTAGAAGTCTTTGGCAACTTCCAGGTTTCTTTACAAAGAATCTGAAGGAGTATTTGGGAGTACAGGAGAAGCATTTTAAAGTATATTGATTTGAAGTATCAATGGGATCTACTAGAGAGGTACAGTGGGTAGTTGGCTGTAAGCAATACACAAAACAATTTTTTTAAATCCCTTCTCGCATGAAGTTTACATTATTGGGGAAAGGAGAGAAAAGATAATTAAGCTGAATAACTAGGTTATAACTTAGAGGTGATAAGTGCTACAGAAAAAAAAAGGAGGACTGGGAAATAAGAAGTGTGAGAGGAAACATTTATAATTTTAAACACAGTGGCTAGGAGACTGGCTGAGACTGCAACATGAGCAGAGACACGAGGGAGACAGAATGAGCTGTGAAGATAACTAAGTGGGCAGCATTCTAGGCAGACAGAACTGGAAAGACAAAGGCTGTAAGGTCAATGCTTGCTTGGCACTGACATACTTAAAGAATACAAAAGAGACTAGGGCAGCTGGAGTGACTAAAAGAAAGGGGCAAAAGAGAAAGCAGGAAATAGAGTCATATATATAACCAAGGGCAGATCCAATGAGACCATTTCTAGAGTTCTGCTTCTACTCCAGGTTAGATGATAGCTATTGGAGGGTTTTAGGCAAAAAAAAAAAAAAAAAAAGACATCTGGTCTTTGATTTTGAAACATTTCTCTGGATGTTAGTTGGGGGAAAAATGGAAGGGGCAAGGGAGGGAGGAGAGAAACCAGTTAGGAGATTATTGCAGCCATCACATAAACGATGATGATGGCTTATATGAGGGTGAGAATAGTTGAGGTGGCAAGTGGTCAGATTTAGATGTATTTTGAAAGTAGAGCTGACAGAACCTGCTAAATGTTTGACTGGAGTTATAGTATGAGAAATTCCAGATGTCTTTTGCCTAAACCATTGACTGAGATAAATACCAAGAAAGGAACCGTTTTGCTGATACAATATGGAATTCTGTTTGGGAGCTATCAAGTTTGAGGTGCTTATTAGACATCATAACAGAGATACAGTTTAGTTAAAAGTGTGGAGTTCAAGGAAGCAATATGCACTGAAGGAAGTTCAAGGAAGCAATCTGCAAGTCTGGAAGTCAATGGTGATAATGGGGAGAGGGGACAGTGGCAGGATTGGGTATAAACAGAAAAGAAGAGGTCAGAAATTAAGTTTGGGGGCATCAGCAGTGTTAGAAACATAGAAAGATGAAGAGGAACCAGTAAAAAAAAATTGATAAAAGTTACTGGTGAGTCAGAAGAAAAAAATCTGCCTTAGTGCAGTGTTCTAGAGGTAGAGAAAAAAAATCTCAAAGTGAAGGGAGTAATCATCTCTGCGAACAGACTACTGAATTCCGCTTAGAAATATTTTTAAATCTTCTTTTTAATCTTTACTTCAAAATAATTTCTTTAAAATGTGACTCAAAACATAGGATGATATGACATCATAAACAGTATTTTCTCTTAAAATGAAGAATGTTTCATGCTCAGTCAACACAACATATAAATTAAGAAATAAGAAGACTTAGTTGCTCCACCAATCTTAAATGAATAAAAGGACGTTTAAAATTAGATTAACTCCATATATCCAAGATGTTGTTGTCAAATGAAATATGAAACGTAAAAGATGTGTAGGCCTGAATGAGTAATAGTTTAAGAGTAAGAATACTATGGGAAAATATATTCCACTTAAGTAACTTATAACTATATAGCAAAAGTCATTGTGATCATCACTGTTCTACATTTCCAGTCTGACCACCTAATGAGATATTATGTAGGAGGTTTGTAAAAAAAAAAAAAACCTTAAATCTTTTCTTCAAAATGTAGTTTGCATTATAGTAGAAAGGGGAGAGAAAAGAATAAAATTAAATCAGTAGAATAATGCAGTATTACAAATTATCTACTACAATCATTCTAGTATATCATACTACTAAAATCATGGTTTCAAAGTTTCATAAACACAGTTGGAATCACAATCTCTACCATATTTATGACAAGAGAAACTTAAACCTAATCCATTATTTTAGTTCTCTATTGCTGTATAACAAATTACCCTACAACTTAGAGCCTGGAAATCACAAATATGATCTCATAGTTTTTATGGATCAGGAATCTGAAGTGGCTTAATTAAGTAGTCTAGCTTAGGATCTTATGTGAGACTACAATTAAAACATGTTAGCCAGGCTGCTGTCATTTCAAGACTTGGCTGAAGTAAAGTCTGCTCTTAAACTCACTCACATGGGCCTCTCCATAGCTTGCCTCACAACATGGTAGCTGGATTCCCCCACAGTGACTGATCCAAAAGACAGAGACAGAAAGAGAGAGAAAGAGAGAAAAAATGGGCATCCAAGATGGAAATTCCAGTCTTTATAACTTAATCTCAAAGATGACAACCTACATCATTTTTACTGCATTCTATTGACTAGAGGCAAGTCATTACATCAAGCCCACACTCAAGTGGAGGGTATTTCATGCGAGTGTTAATTATCTGAAGTCAATGAGCATAATTGGAGGCCATTTCAGAAGCTGCCTAACACACCTACCTTTCCCAGCTATGTACATATTTAAAATTTCTTGATTCTTAGGAAGGTAGGCTGTTTTGTTGTTGTTTTTACTTTAAGTGTATTAATTTTTTGGTAATATCCTAATTGCTAGCAGTTTTTCCCCAGCAAACCCAGAACTCAATCCATTTCACCAACACCTGGACAAAAATTGCTCAAATCCAAACACATTTGGAAATATGTATTTCCTTTTTCTCTGAATAGAATGTGTCTAAGTGAAAATTACATTGAAGACATTCCAAGAGGCAAATATGTTATGAAATTGTACCAGCCTATTGTATCAAAAAGTAGGAGAAGCTGATTAATGATAGAAAATCAAAAAGTTGGCATAGAAAATGGGTAAAAGTTACCTACGAATTCTCCAGTATGGAAAATGTTAAGATTTCCCACTTGGTATCAGGTCTATTACTAACAAATAGGTTCAGTAAGATCCATCATGCATATATATAAATCATTAGGGTAAATGTATGCCTTTCACTTGCAGCTCTATGAATTGTTTTGGTAAACAGTAAACTGTACTATAACTAAAAATTTATCTCTAGATGTTTTTAAGTTTCACCAGTATATATAGAGAGAGGGATTCAGAGATTACAGAATTTCACTTGTAAATTGACCTTACCTCCTTACCTGCTTTGCTGTACAGCTCTCTGCTTCCATTCCCAATCAGCCTACAGACTACAGAGTAATGTATTGCTTAGGCTGGACACACTTTCTGCTAAAAGACTGACTAGCAGCTCTTTAAAAAATATGAAGAGTCACTAAGATCTATTTGAGGTTTTCTTCTCATCTTCTTTTCCCCTTAACTACTTTTTAATGAATCAATAGGAAAATGCAAAGCACTGAAAAGAAGAGAGCTACAAAGAGAGTCTAGCTATCTGAAACATTTTATGTTAGGAATATATATTCACGTTTCCGTCTTCATGTTTCTAGACTCTATGCCCCATATCTAAGGAGTAATCTCTTTATTGTATTTGACGAGTCAGAGCATACCACATAGACTTAAATAATGCTTTCCAGAATGAATAATAATCATTTAAAATTAATCACATTAACAGATCAGTTATTTCTTTTCAAATACTTTGAGGTTGAAAGGGTCAAATACAGCTTAAGAAAAAAATGTCATACCAAGTGGAAATGTAATTTGTCTAAGATCACTAAGTGGGTCAGAAAGGAGCTACAAGCTTTTTATCCCAAATGACAAGGGAATAAACAATAGGAGGGGTGATAAGTCTGACTGCAGAAAACAGTCCTTTTAACGAATTGAATTTGTCAAAGTTCAAGGCTTTTTAAACAAATGTGGTTTTGAAACAACTGGATATCCAAATGCCACCGCCTCCTTAAATAAACCTTGAATCTTACATAAAAATTAACTTAAACTGGATCACAGTTATAAGACTATACAACTTACAGAAGAAAATATAGGAAAAAATCTTTATAAGCTGCGGATGAGCTAAGAATTCAGTCTTGATATCAAAAGCATAATCTATAAAAGATCAATAAACTTGGATTTCAAAATTTGAAACTTTTGTTGCGTGAAGTTATAACTAAGAAATGAAAAGACAAACTATAGACAAAGAGAAAATATCTGCAAATCAAATATCTGACAAAGGACTAATACCCAAAATATAGGAAAAACTCTACAATCTCAACAAATAAACTAATTTTAAAATTAGATAATTCACTAGAGAGGATATACAAAGGAAAAATCAGCTGGGTACAATAGCTCATGCCTGTAATCTCGGCAATTTGGGAAGCTAAGGTGTGAGGGTCACTTGAGGTCAGGCGTCTGAGATCAGCTTGGGCAATATAGTGAGACCCTGTCTCTACCAAAAAAAAAAAAAAAATAGCTATGCATGGTCATGTGTGTTTATAATCCTAGCTGCTGACGATGCTGAGGCAAGAGGATTCCTTGAGCCCAGGAGTTTGAGATGGCAGTGAGCTATGAATGCAATACCACTGCATTCCAGCTTGGGTGACACAGTGAGGCCCTGTCTCTTAAAAAATAAACAAAAAATTAGTCATGAAAAAATGTTCAACATCACTAGCCACTAGTGAAATTAAATTAAAACAATGGTGACAGACACACCTATCAGAATAGCTAAAATAAAATATACTGACAATGACGAGTACTTTGAGAATGAAGTACAACTGGTACTCTCATATATTACTGGTAGGAATGTAAAATGTGACAATTTTGGGAAACAGTCTGGCCGTTTCATAAAGTAAAACATATACTTACAGTATGATCTAGTGATTCCACTCCTAGATATTCACCCAAGACAAATAAAAAGATACATCTATGTAATACATACACCTGGTATTCGTGACTGTAAGCATTCTCCAGAGAAACGGAACAGGATGTCTACATACAGAAGGAGACTTATTACAGGATTTGCCTCATGCAATTATGGACACTAAGAAGTCACAAGATCTGCAGTTGGCAACTTTGACACCCAGGAGAGTCAATGATGTAGTTCCAGTCCAACTCCAAAGACCCAAGAACCAGAAAAATCTATGATGTAAGTTTCAGTCTGACAGCCAGCAGGTTCAAGACCCAGTCAGAGCCAAATGTTTCCGTTTGAGTTAGAATGCAGGACAAAACCAATGTCCCAGCTCCGTAAGTTAAGCAGGAGGAGTTCCTTCTTACAGGAAAGTCAGTCCTTTCTGGTCTGTTAGACCTTCAACTAATTGGATGAGGGCCACCTACACATGGGGAGGGCAACATACTTTACTCAGTTTATTCATTCAAAATGTTAATACTACCCAAAAACGCCAGATTAATATCTCACCAAATATTTGGCAGCCCAATCAAGTAGACAAAATTAACCATCACAACTGCTTTATTCAAAAAAGACCAAAATTGGGAACAATCCAAAAGTTTCCCGACAGGTAGATAAATAAATTGTGGGATGTCCATCAAATAGAATTCTACTCAGGATAAAAATAAATTAACTGGGTGATGTTAGAAAATGGCAGAACAGGCTGCATGTGGTGGCTCACACCTGTAATCCCAGCACTTCGGGAGGCCAAGGAGGATGAATCACCTGAGATCAGGAGTTCAAGACCAGCCTGGCTAACATGGTGAAACCCTGTCTCTACTAAAAATACAAAAATTAGCAAGGCATGGTGGCGCGTGCCTGTAGTCCCAGCTACTCGGCGGGCTGAGGAAGGAGAATTGTTTGAACCCAGGAGACGGAGGTTGCAGTGAGCCAAGATGGTGCCACTGCACTCCAGCCTGCAGACAGAGTGAGACTCTACTTCAAAAAAAAAAAGAGAAAAGAAAAAGAAAAGGTTAGAACAGGCACCTCTAAGTGTTTGTTCCCTTATAGAACCACTGAAATATAAGAAGAAACTATTAGAACCAACATTGTCAGAACTCTGAAAACCAAGCAAATGCTAAACCAAGATAAAGGCAACTGGAAAACGAACGTTTTGTGGTGGTTTTATCTGCCGTTGTCCTAGCCCTTCCCCAGCAAGGCAACAGTCTTAAAGCAGTGGTAGCAGTCAGGCAGCAAGCTGTGTTCCCAGTATGAGACCCTGGTCCCTGGTTCTGAGGGGAGCAGAAGAGACTTTATTCACAAATTATTTTATGTGTCTTTTCTAACTTGTCTATTTAGATACCTGAAATGCTGCCACAAGGCACTTTTGTCTATTTTGCCTAATTTGGACATAGGCTGAAAAAGTGGCTGGCATTGTTCAAAAACACTGTAAGATGAACTTACAAACCATAGTCACCTGGGCAAAAGATCATGGGGTCAAAACATATGACAGGCCATTCAAGGTCCAGAAGCAAAAACCTGAGAAAGATTCTATGGGAAATTAGAACATTTAAAAGCATCCAGGTATACAAGGGAATTTAGAAAGCACACACATGCTAAGAAAAGACCAGAGAAGACCCTCAGTTTTCACTTTGGGCTGATCCCTAGTTCCACTGCAAGCCTAACTAGGTGTTGAAGCAGTGGCCAGCACAGGGCCAGTCTACAAAGAAAGGGAGTGCTATTTAGTTTTATTGTGTGTTGTTTTACTGTTTTTTAGTTTATGGCATTCAATGAAATCTATTAAAATTATAGATGAACCCAAGCTGAAGAAACAGAGACACTTCAGTGATCATACACAATAAGGAATGCAGTCTTTGCAAAAATAGTTTGAAAAGTAAAGAGACCTTAATCATTTTGGTCTATTAGCAGGACTGAACTGCCATTTACCAAGAAGGAGAAGTCTGAGGTGGGAAGCAGAGTCTAAGAATTTGTTTGGCACATGTTGAGTTTGAGATTCCTATTGAACACCAAAGTGAAAATGTTGGACAGACAGTGGATATCTGAAACCTGAGTACGAAGAAAGGTTCTAACCAGAAATATAAATTTCTCAGTCATCAGTATGAAGAGAATATTTAAAGCTACAAGGCTGGATAAAACCTAGGGTATAAGGAGAGGTCTGGGTACTGTAAATTTTAGAGATCATAGAATGTATGTTTCAACGTAAATAACTAGATTTCTATTTGGAGAAATCCCCAATATAAGTACTTGAGTAAAAGCAGGGGCTGGATGTTATCTCCTTTGAGTCTCCCCACAGCCTGCTATCACAGTGTCTAACTCTAACCAGAGATCTCCACTGCAATGGCTATGCCATAGTTTCAAGAGCATATGGTCTTTCAATCCCTCTCTTTGGAAATTTCAGATCAAGCTGAAAAACTGACAATATATTAACTAATAACTATTATTTACACTTACATCTTAACAGGTTGTGCAAACATTTCCTATTTTGGTTGTCATTTTCTGCTAAATATGCATTTGAGGCATTATTTCTATGGTTTTAAGCAGTAAAATTCTTTAGAAATATTTGCTTCATTGATAGCAATAAATGCTACACCACAATAAGCTATAATTTTAACTATTTTTAATTTCTAGAGGAACATTACTGTTGGTTAAATGAGCCTAAAATTTTAATAAAACTTAGAAGAATATTACTTCAGTACAGATTAATAACATTTTAAGCCAACATTTTGATATGAATATTTCAAGTTTTACAATTAACCAGAACAACATCCAAAGGAAATAACTTCTGTAATCTTTTTAATCATACTGCAGGATTAGTTGCTAGATTTATGGTGCTTATCTAAATGACAGTTTTCCATGGATAAAATAAAGATGTTTAAACTTTTGTATATTAAATTTAAGTAATCCTTTGCTTATCAAAAAGCCATAACATAATCTTTACATTGTTTATTTAGAATCTGGACATTTTCCACGGAAATAATTAGACATACACTAGTTAGACCTCTAGGTCTTGAAGAAACTAAAAGATATTGCTATATTAATGATGCTATGATTTTTAACACTATTTGTAAAAATTTTCTAGGAAGAAAGTATTCAGAGCATGGCCTTGGGAATACCAGGTGCCCATGGCTGAGGTATCAGAGACTAACCTTCTTTTTATTGTCTCCCTCCCAGCTTTCCAGAAATTGTATCAACTCATGTGTAAACCACGGATGCAAGCTCCAATAGTCTGCAATAACCCTCACTACATCAGAAACACCTGAAGAGTCTGTTGTTTTTTCTTAAACAAATCTGGGCCCCAACTTCAGAGATTCTGATTCAAATACTTGGTGTGCAGCCTGGGCGTATTTTAAAAGCTCTCCAATTAGTCTAATCAAGAACTAGCATTCAAAGTCCCAGGTCTGGAGTACATCCACATCTAATGCTGGGGGATGAGGGCTAGGAAGACCTATAACACAAATCTAGCTCCTTTGTTTACTAGCTTTGTGCACAGGGCAATTTTTGTTACCTCTCTAATTCTCAGCTCCTTTGTTTGTAAAATGTGGTTAATATTATCTTCAATGCCATTTCAAGGATTTGATAAAATAATGTCTATATATAGAAAACATTCAAAAAGTATATTACTCATCGCAAAAAGTTTGTAATATACTACCCCAACATTATATTCTTTAAAAGTAGACCCATTAAAATACATTATATTCTTCAATATTACATCTCATTACAATTGAGAGAAGCAGCAAAGTCTTCAACAGAAAATAAAAAAGCTCTTTCCAGTCTGCTTTATTTTAAGCAAGTAATTTTAGACATCTAATTTTCTCTTCTTGGTAATTGGCCACAATAGGGATTTTAATTTGATTTAGAGAAAAAGCTACCAAACACTCCTCCAACTGATCCCTATACCTAGCCAATTATTTTTCCAACATCAAAAAGAGCGAGGTGGGTGGGGCAGTGCATTCAACCCAGCCAGTGCAGCACCAAAGCAACCACCAGCACAATGGCTCAGGTGTCAGGGGGAATTTGGTCCTTTCTGGGTCCCATTTCTAAAAAGAGACAGTTCACTCTTATCATTTGAGTGTATTTCTTTCCAATGTTTTATTCATTATAAAATAATATACCCTTATTTTTAAAACTCAATATAGACATAAATTCAAAGCCCTCTATTTTTGGAGTGTGCCTCGCCTACACCTACTCCCATTATCATTTCCACAATAACCAATACTAATGGTTTAACTATATATACACACACACACACACACATATATATACAAACACACACACACATATACTTCCAAGTTTTTGTCTGTACATTATGATTATCTTTTTTCCTAAAAGATATGAACATATAACCAACATTTTTCCTCACATACATTGCTCTGTAATTTTTTAATTTAATATATACTAGACAATCTTTAACTTCAATAAAAATTCATTTATTCAATAGATACTGTGCATTTTTTATCTTTGGCATCATGAAAATTAATTAGGGGGGGCGGAGCAAGATGGCCGAATAGGAACAGCTCCAGTCTCCAGCTCCCAGCGCGAGCAACACAGAAGACAGGTGATTTCTGCATTATCAACTGAGGTACTGGGTTCATCTCACTGGGGAGTGCCGGACAATCGGTGCTGGTCAGCTGTTCAGTCTGACCAGCGAGAGCTGAAGCAGGGTGAGGCATCGCCTCACCTGGGAAGCACAAGGGGGAAGGGAATCCCTTTTCCTAGCCAGGGGAACTGAGACATACAACACCTGGAAAATCGGGTAACTCCCACCCCAATACTGCGCTTTAAGCAAACGGGCACACCAGGAGATTATATCCCACACCTGGCTGGGAGGGTCCCACACCCACAGAGCCTTCCTCATTGCTAGCACAGCAGTCTGCGATCTAACCACAAGGCAGCAGCAAGGCTGGGGGAGGGGCGCCCGCCATTGCTGAGGCTTAAGTAGGTAAACAAAGCCCTGGGAAGATCAAACTGGGTGGAGCTCACAGCAGCTCAAGGAGGCCTGCCAGTCTCTGTAGACTCCACCTCTGGGGACAGGGCACAGCTAAACAACAACAACAACAAAAAAAAAAGCAGCAGAAACCTCTGTAGACGCAAGCGACTCTGTCTGACAGCTTTGAAGAGAGCGGTAGATCTCCCAATACGGAGGTTGAGATCTGAGAACAGACAGACTGCCTGCTCAAGTGGGTCCCTGACCCCTGAGTAGCCTAACTGGGAGACATCCTCCACTAGGGGCAGACCGACAACCCATACCTCACATGGTGGAGTACACCCCTGAGAGGAAGCTTCCAAAGCAAGAATCAGACAGGTACACTCGCTGTTCAGCAGTATTCTATCTTCTGCAGCCTCTGCTGCTGACACCGGGCAAGCAGGGTCTGGAGTGGACCTCAAGCAATCTCCAACAGACCTACAGCTGAGGGTCCTGACAGTTAGAAGGAAAACTAACAAACAGGAAGGACACTCACACCAAAACCCCATCAGTACATCACCATCATCAAAGACCAGAGGCAGATAAAACCACAAAGATGGGGAAAAAGCAGGGCAGAAAAGCTGGAAATTCAAAAAATCAGAGTGCATCTCCCCCTCCAAAGGAACGCAGCTCATCGCCAGCAACGGATCAAAGCTGGACAGAGAATGACTTTGACGAGATGAGAGAAGAAGGCTTCAGTCCATCAAACTTCTCAGAGCTAAAGGAGGAATTACATACCCAGCGCAAAGAAACTAAAAATCTTGAAAAAAGAGTGGAAGAATTGATAACCAGAATAATTAATGCAGAGAAGGCCATAATCGAACGGACAGAGATGAAAACCATGACACGAGAAATACGTGACAAATGCACAAGCTTCAGTAACCGACTCAATCAACTGGAAGAAAGAGTATCAGCGATTGAGGATCAAATGAATGAAATGAAGCGAGAAGAGAAATCTAAAGAAAAAAGAAGAAAAAGAAATGAACAAAGCCTGCAAGAAGTATGGGATTATGTAAAAAGATCAAATCTACGTCTGATTGGGGTGCCTGAAAGTGAGGGGGAAAATGGAACCAAGTTGGAAAACACTCTTCAGGATATCATCCAGGAGAACTTCCCCAACCTAGTAGGGCAGGCCAACATTCAAATCCAGGAAATACAGAGAATGCCACAAAGATACTCCTCGAGAAGAGCAACTCCAAGACACATAATTGCCAGATTCACCAAAGTTGAAATGAAGGAAAAAATCTTAAGGGCAGCCAGAGAGAAAGGTCGGGTTACCCACAAAGGGAAGCCCATCAGACTAACAGCAGATCTCTCGGCAGAAACTCTACAAGCCAGAAGAGAGTGGGGGCCAATATTCAACATTCTTAAAGAAAAGAATTTTCAACCCAGAATTTCATATCCAGCCAAACTAAGTTTCATAAGTGAAGGAGAAATAAAATCCTTTACAGATAAGCAAACGCTTAGAGATTTTGTCACCACCAGGCCTGCCTTACAAGAGACCCTGAAGGAAGCACTAAACATGGAAAGGAACAACTGGTACCAGCCATTGCAAAAACATGCCAAAATGTAAAGACCATCAAGGCTGGGAAGAAACTGCATCAACTAACGAGCAAAATAACCAGTTAATATCATAATGGCAGGATCAAGTTCACACATAACAATCTTAACCTTAAATGTAAATGGACTAAATGCTCCAATTAAAAGACACAGACTGGCAAACTGGATAGAGTCAAGACCCATCAGTCAACTGTATTCAGGAGACCCATCTCACATGCAGAGACATACATAGGCTCAAAATAAAGGGATGGAGGAAGATTTACCAAGCAAATGGAGAACAGAAAAAAGCAGGGATTGCAATACTAGTCTCTGATAAAACAGACTTTAAACCATCAAAGATCAAAAGAGACAAAGAAGGCCATTACATAATGGTAAAGGGATCAATTCAACAGGAAGAGCTAACTATCCTAAATATATATGCACCCAATACAGGAGCACCCAGATTCATAAAGCAAGTCCTTAGAGACTTACAAAGAGACTTAGACTCCCATACAATAATAATGGGAGACTTCAACACCCCACTGTCAACATTAGACAGATCAACGAGACAGAAGGTTAACAAGGATATCCAGGAATTAAACTCATCTCTGAAGCAAGCAGACCTAATAGACATCTACAGAACTCTCCACCCCAAATCAACAGAATATACATTCTTCTCAGCACCACATCACACTTATTCCAAAATTGACCACATAGTTGGAAGTAAAGCACTCCTCAGCAAATGTACAAGAACAGAAATTATAACAAACTATCTCTCAGACCACAGTGCAATCAAACTAGAACTCAGGACTGAGAAACTCAATCAAAACCACTCAACTACATGGAAACTGAACAACCTGCTCCTGAATGACTACTGGGTACATAACGAAATGAAGGCAGAAATAAAGATGTTCTTTGAAACCAATGAGAACAAACATACAACATACCAGAATCTCTGGGACACATTTAAAGCAGTGTGTAGAGGGAAATTTATAGCACTAAATGCCCACAAGAGAAAGCTCGAAAGATCTAAAATTGACATTCTAACATCACAATTAAAAGAACTAGAGAAGCAAGAGCAAATACATTCAAAAGCTAGCAGAAGGCAAGAAATAACTAAGATCAGAGCAGAACTGAAGGAGATAGAGACACAAAAAACCCTCCAAAAAATCAATGAATCCAGGAGTTGGTTTTTTGAAAAGATCAACAAAATTGATAGACCGCTAGCAAGACTGATAAAGAAGAAAAGAGAGAAGAATCAAATAGACGCAATAAAAAATGATAAAGGGGATATCACCACCGACCCCACAGAAATACAAACTACCATCAGAGAATACTATAAACACCTCTACGCAAATAAACTAGAAAATCTAGAAGAAATGGATAATTTCCTGGACACTTACACTCTCCTAAGACTAAACTAGGAAGAAGCTGAATCCCTGAATAGACCAATAACAGGCTCTGAAATTGAGGCAATAATTAATAGCCTACCAACGAAAAAAAGTCTAGGACCAGATGGATTCACAGCTGAATTCTACCAGAGGTACAAGGAGGAGCTGGCACCATTCCTTCTGAAACTATTCCAATCAATAGAAAAAGAGGGAATCCTCCCTAACTCATTTTATGAGGCCAACATCATCCTGATACCAAAACCTGGCAGAGACACAACAAAAAAAGAGAATTTTAGACCAATATCCCTGATGAACATTGATGCAAAAATCCTCAGTAAAATACTGGCAAACCAAATCCAGCAGCATATCAAAAAGCTTATCCACCATGATCAAGTGGGCTTCAACCCTGGGATGCAAGGCTGGTTCAACATACGCAAATCAATAAATGTAATCCAGCATATAAACAGAACCAAAGGCAAAAACCACATCATTATCTCAATAGATGCAGAAAAGGCCTTTGACAAAATTCAACAGCCCTTCATGTTAAAAACGCTCAATAAATTCGGTATTGATGGAACGTATCTCAAAATCATAAGAACTATTTATGACAAACCCACAGCCAATATCATACTGAATGGGCAAAAACTGGAAAAATTCCCTTTGAAAACTGGCACAAGACAGGGATGCCCTCTCTCACCACTCCTATTCAACATAGTGTTGGAAGTTCTGGCTAGGGCAATCAGGCAAGAGAAAGAAATAAACGGTATTCAGTTAGGAAAAGAAGAAGTCAAATTGTCCCTGTTTGCAGATGACATGATTGTATATTTAGAAAACCCCACTGTCTCAGCCCAAAATCTCCTTAAGCTGATAAGCAACTTCAGCAAAGTCTCAGGATACAAAATTAATGTGCAAAAATCACAAGCATTTTTATACACCACTAACAGACAAACAGAGAGCCAAATCATGAATGAACTTCCATTCACAATTGCTTCAAAGAGAATGAAATACCTAGGAATCCAACTTACAAGGGATGTAAAGGACCTCTTCAAGGAGAACTACAAACCACTGCTCAGTGAAATAAAAGAGGACACAAACAAATGGAAGAACATACCATGCTCATGGATAGGAAGAATCAATATCGTGAAAATGGCCATACTGCCCAAGGTAATTTATAGATTCAATGCCATCCCCATCAAGCTACCAATGAGTTTCTTCACAGAATTGGAAAAAACTGCTTTAAAGTTCATATGGAACCAAAAAAGAGCCCGCATCTCCAAGACAATCCTAAGTCAAAAGAACAAAGCTGGAGGCATCACGCTACCTGACTTCAAACTATACTACAAGGCTACAGTAACCAAAACAGCATGGTCCTGGTAACAAAACAGAGATATAGACCAATGGAACAGAACAGAGTCCTCAGAAATAATACCACACATCTACAGCCATCTGATCTTTGATAAACCTGAGAGAAACAAGAAATGGGGAAAGGATTCCCTATTTAATAAATGGTGCTGGGAAAATTGGCTAGCCATAAGTAGAAAGCTGAAACTGGATCCTTTCCTTACTCCTTATACAAAAATTAATTCAAGATGGATTAGAGACTTAAATGTTAGACCTAATACCATAAAAACTCTAGAGGAAAACCTAGGTAATACCATTCAGGACATAGGCATGCGCAAGGACTTTATGTCTAAAACACCAAAAGCAACGGCAACAAAAGCCAAAATTGACAAATGGGATCTAATTAAACTAAAGAACTTCTGCATAGCAAAAGAAACTACCATCAGAGTGAACAGGCAACCTACAGAATGGGAGAAAATTTTTGCAATCTACTCATCTGACAAAGGGCTAATATCCAGAACCTACAAAGAACTTAAACTAATTTACAAGAAAAAAACAAACAACCCCATCAAAAAGTGGGCAAAGGATATGAACAGATGCTTCTCAAAAGAGGACATTCATACAGCCAACAGACACATGAAAAAATGCTCATCATCACTGGCCATCAGAGAAATGCAAATCAAAACCACAATGAGATACCATCTCACACCAGTTAGAATGGCAATTATTAAAAAGTCAGGAAACAACAGGTGCCGGAGAGGATGTGGAGAAATAGGAACACTTTTACACTGTTGGTGGGACTGTAAACTAGTTCAACCATTATGGAAAACAGTATGGCGACTCCTCAAGGATCTAGAACTAGAAGTACCATATGACCCAGCCATCCCATTACTGGTTATATACCCAAAGGATTATAAATCATGCTTCTATAAAGACACATGCACACATATGTTTATTGCGGCACTATTCACAATAGCAAAGACTTGGAATCAACCCAAATGTCCATCACTGACAGACTGGATTAAGAAAATGTGGCACATATACACCATGGAATACTATGCAGACATAAAAAGGATGAGTTTGTGTCCTTTGTAGGGACATGGATGCAGCTGGAAACCATCATTCTCAGCAAACTATCACAAGAACAGAAAACCAAACACCGCATGTTCTCACTCATAGGTGGGAACTGAACAATGAGATCACTTGGACCCGGGAAGGGGAATATCACACACCGGGGCCTATCACGGGGAGGGGGCAGGGGGGAGGGATTGCATTGGGAGTTATACCTGATGTAAATGACGAGTTGATGGGTGCTGACGAGTTGATGGGTGCAGCACAGCAACATGGCACAAGTATACATATGTAACAAACCTGCACGTTATGCACATGTACCCTAGAACTTAAAGTATAATAAAAAATAAAATAAAATAAAGAAAATTAATTAGGTAAATAAACAAATGTATTTGTATGTATAGGGTGCATTATTAGGCACTGGGTACACAGCGATAAAGAGAACAGTGCTCATTTTCATGGAATTTACAGATTAGCAGGGAAAACAGTAATAGCTAAATTATAAACACAAAAGATCACTGAAGGTAATCTACATAGTACTGTCATAACAAATACCAGGGACCTATTTCTATAGGACTGCTGGGGAAAGCCTCTCAGATGAAGAGCCAGGGATGAACAATCCAGATAGCAGAAGCAGCATGAGCAAAGATCACAGGTAGGAAACAGGTTAGTACCTCAGCAAATGGGCAAAAAGAAAAGAGGTGCAGTCAGAGACAGAGCCAGGGATTGGCTCTTATTCTAAATGCAATCAGAACCACTGCAAGGCTGACCACTGAAGAGATACAATGGTCCCATATGCATTTTTAAAAGTTTGTGGCTCCTGTTGTATAGAAAGAATAAAAGGAAAGGGGAAATTAAAATGCCATGCACTACCCATTTCCTCTTTTCTTCTCTTTTTTCATTTAGGCTAGTGGTTACACAGTTTTCCCCCCTAAGAATCAAATCAGTAAGAAAAGTAGTAAAGAGAAAGAAATTGAAAGTCAAGGTATATTATGGAGATAGAAATAATGGGGTTTATTGTTATATATGTAGAGAACAAGGAAAATAAATTACAAATAGTTAAGAAAAGGCCAGGCACAGTGGCTCACACTTGTAATCTCAGCACTTTGGGAGGCCGAGGCAGGCAGATCACGAGGTCAGGAGATCGAGACCATCCTGGCTAACACAGCGAAAGCCCGTCTCTACTAAAAATACAAAAAATTAGCTGGGCATGGTGGCAGGTGCCTGTAGTCCCAGCTACTCAGGAGGCTGAGGCAGGAGAATGGCATGAAACCAGGAGGCGGAGCTTGCAGTGAGCCGAGATAGTGCCACTGCACTCCAGCCTGGGCGACAGAGACAGACTCTGTCAAAAAAAAAAAAAAAAAAAAGTTAAGAAAAAAATCCTGCATACAGTCTTGCAAATAAGAGATCAATAACACGGCCGGGTGCAGTGGCTCACACCTGTACTCACACCACTTTGGTGGGCCGAGGTGGGTGGATCACCTGAGGTCAGGAGTTCGAGACCAGCCTGGCCAACATGGTGAAACCCTGTCTCTACTAAAATTACAAAAATCAGCTGGGTATAGTGCTCGGGAGGCTGAGGCAGGAGAATTGTTTGAACTTGGGAGGCGGAGGCTACAGTGAGCCGAGATCACAGCACTGTACCCCAGCCTGGGTGACAAAGCAAGACTCAGTCCCCTCCGCCCCAGCCAAAAAGATCAACAATACCTGATGACAGAGTAAGTGGCTAAATAAACTGACGCACCATGTGGGTCCTATTCTACAGGACCAATGCCTACATTCTGAGACCCTGCCCAGTCTCTCTAGGTTGAAACACCCTTCTTCCCATTATGCCCCTACTTTCTTTCAATATTTCAATCTTATAGATACAATTTCTCTTCCTGACCACGCCTCCTGAACTGTTCTCACCAATCTCAAACTTTCAAGAAGGCCTGTAATACTCACTGTCTCTACTACTTGTTAGGGAATAGACAGAATCTTTTATTGCCCTATATCACCTCTCGTGTGTGAACCTTTCTTCCTCTGCAAAGTCTGTAAGCACTTGAAGGTCTGGGACCATATTTTATATGTGCATTCTCCACACTCCACTCTTCCTCTTTCTCCAACTGCCCAACTGAGACCTTAAAGGAGTATGAGCTCAACAAATAATGGCTGTTCGCAAGGTCTTTTTTGCTGCACACATCAACATCTCAGCCTTATTGCTAAGGACTATGCCTCTTCATTAAATATTAAACAGACTTTGTAGGTGGCACTGATTAAACTGCTAAAAAACACTCCATACCTAGTCTGTTTAAACAGAAACTAACAGCTGGCAACCTTTTGCCAGACAGTTGTAATTTAGGCTTTTTATTATAGATGTAAAAGTTTAAATCAGTTGACTTTTCCAAATGAATGTAATCACTAGAAGAACATTTTTCTATTGAAAAGATAAAAGAACATGTGAAAGTAACAGTAGTACATATAAATATAAAAACACTGTATTAAAATAATACTAAAGATGAGAATCCAAATGCTTTTCATTTAGAAATATGAACAATGAGATAAACACTGAGTTATTTATCTCCTATAGAATGCCTGCTCTTTCATGACATACCTAGCATACCAACATAATTCATTAAGAAAATCATGCTATATATGTTTAGCAAAATTATAAGAAATCTGAGTTCTCATCCTTACTGTCTTTTAATGGTATACAATAATGATGATAACAGGTAACATTTACTGATCTCTTAGAGTGCTCCAGGCACTATGCTATGTGCTCTTTATATACCTTATCTAATTGAACTCTCACATCAGGCTTCTAAAGTCACACTTTCTCCCTGGGGAATCTTGGGCCCTTCTATGTCTCTAAACATCACTGACAAACAATTGCATAACCTCACTCTGCAATCCTACTCTGCCTTTGGAAATCTACAACCATATGGCCAACTGTTTACAGATATCTTCACCTGGATATCCAGAAATAAAGTCATCTTTTGTTTTCCCACTTTCATCCCCATCTTTTGACATATACATACTTGTTCTTCAAAATCTTTCCCATTCTTAGGTGTTACATCTTAGCTAACACAACTGATGTCCACTGGCTTTTTTGAGTTAGAAACAGCACAACTTTGACATCACACTACGTTTGAAATCTTACTGCCATCACTCTATAGCTGTGAATGGGTAAGGTACTTAATATCTCTATGTCAGAGTCTCCTTTACTGAAAAGCTGAAGATATTAATAATACTTATCTCACAGGATGACTGTGAGAAGTAAAAGAGAATATAGTAAAATGTTTAAAATGGTGTCCAAAACATTGTAATTGCTTGATAAATTTACATGTGAAATACTTTATAATTTTGACTTCTCTTTTTCCCTTACCAACCACATGCAGTAAGTTGCTGACTCTCACTAATTCTATCTGAAAAAGCATTTCTGTATGAAACCTCTGCCATCCTCCTGGACCAGGCCCTCACTACTTGTCATCTTCACAGGTCCCTCAGTCCTGCCACTCAGTCCAGTATCAACGCTACAGAGGCAGAAATATCTTTCTACTGCTTTAACTCTTTTCTTGTGGTTCCCTGCAGACTCCTCACTGCCATAAAAAAAAAAAGAAACTTTGTAACTTAGGACCAATAGCCTTTTCCAGACCTGTATTAGACAGTTTTACCTCCAAGGCCCTGTGGCTGGGAGGCAGCACAGGGCAGACAGAGCAGAGCCTGATCAACAATAGTAGTAATTTGGGTCTTTGCTCTCCATATCACAGGAAGTCATTAAAGGACTTTAAGCAGTGCAATGGCATGATCAAATCTGAATTTTAAAAAGGTAATTTTGGCTACAATCTCTAGAACAGACTACAGGAGCCTAAAAATGGAGGTGTAGATTCTACTACTGTTGTACTGGTGAGTAATGACAGATCAGAATGAAAGCAATGGAAGTAAAGCCATTAAAGAAATATTTAGTAAAACTATAGAGAACCAGATAGTGAGTTCATATGGATTTTTCATGTGCACAATAAACTGATGAACACTGGAAAAAGAACATGCTGGGGGTGCAGAGGAGGATAGAACTTTCTTGTTTTGAAAGTCCAGGGCTGAGTTGCCTTGAGACAATCTGAAAGAGATGTTAATTAAGAAGACTTCTATTTCCAGTCATTCCAGGCTGAGCTATTTATATCTCCTTGCTGAAATTACCTAAAATTACTGGATAAAATATTATAAAAATTCAGCTTCTGAAAAGTATCAAAGAGCTAGCAGGATGGCAAGGAATTATTAAGCCAAATTTTGAAAAAAGGCAAAAACCCAGAAAGAAGCCAAGTAACCAAAACTGCTTTTTCCCCAAGGGCAATTGCTAATCCAAGCAAAACCACGGTTTTGACAGCTCTTTTAGCCAAGGGGACAGATAGGAAAGCTCACTCAAGTGGAGAGTCTAATAGGAGGTCCCATCATATTCAACTAGAGCCTCAATGGCTACAATCCAGAGATAGGAGAACTAGAAGTAAACTGTCCTCTCATATTAATTACCCCAAGGGATTGAGGAGATGGTCTATTGCTAAAGAGGGATGTCCCTAAAGGGTGTAATCATTAATGGCTTTTGTGTAAACTTGATGCCCAATGTACTTAACACATCACTGGCATAGTACAAAAAAAGAACACAATTTTAGGTTTTTAGGCTGTGAATCCATCAGGTCCAGAGCTTTTTTTGATCGATAGGCTAATATTACTGATTCAGTTTTGGAGCTCGTTATTTGTGTGTTCAGGGAATCAATTTCTTCCTGGCTCGGTCTTAAAAGGATGTATGTGGAATTTGTCCATCTCTTTTAGGTTTTCTAGTTTGTGTGCACAGAAGTGTTCGTGGTAGTTTCCAATGGTTGTTTCTATTTCTGTGGAGTAGTAGTAACATTCCCTTCTTCATTCCTAACTGCGTGTATCTGAATATTCTCTTTTCTTAATCAGTCTATCTCTATCTAGTGACCTATTCTATTATTTTAAAAAAAAAAAAAAAACTCCTGGGTTGGGCGCGATGGCTCACGTCTGTGATCCCAGCACTTTGGGAGGCCGAGGCATGCGGATCACCTGAGGTCAGGAGTTGAAGACCAGCCTAGCCAACACGGTGAAAAGAAAATTAGCCAGGCATGGTGATACGTGCCTGTAGTCCCAGCTACTCAGGAGGCTAAGGCAGGAGAATCGCTGGAACCTGGGAGATGGAGGTTGCAGTGAGCTGAGATCATGCCACTTCACTCCAGCCTGGGTGACAAAGAGAGACTCCATCTCAAAACAAAACTAAACGAAACTCCTGGATTCGTTGATCTTTTGAATTGTTTTTTCACATCTCGATTTCCTTCGGTTCGGTTCTGATTTTTGTTATTTCTCATCTGCTAGCTTTGAGGTTGATTTATTCTTGCTTCTCTAATTCTTTCAGCTGTGAAGTTATGTTGTTAATTTGGGATCTTTCTAACTTTTTGATATGGGAATTTAGTGCTGTGAGTTTCCCTCTTAACACTGCCTTAGCTGTGTCCCAGAGATTCTGGTATGTTGTTTACGTGTTCTCAGTACTTTCAAAAAACTACTTTATATCTGCCTTAATTTCATTATTTACCCAAAAGTTATTCAGGAGCATGTTTAATTTCCATTTAATTGCATGGTTTTGAGTGATTTTTTATAGTCTTGACTTCTATTTTTATTGCACTATGATTGAAGAGTGTATTTGGTATGCTTTTGGTTCTTTATATTGGTTGAGGATTATTTTACGTCCAATTATGTGGTGGATTGTACAGTACGTGTCATGTGGCGATAAGAAGAATGTATATTCTGTTGTTTTTTTGCTGGAGAGTTTTGTAAAGGTGTATCAGATGCAATTGGTCCAATGTAGAGTTTAGGTCTTGAATATCTTTGTTAATTTTCTGCTTCAGTGACCTAATACTGTCAGTGGAGTGTTGAAGTCTCTCACTACTATTGTGTAAAACTGTGTGTCTCTTTGTAGGTCTCAAATAGCTTGCTTTATGAATCCAGGTGCTCCTATGCTGGGTGTATATATATTGAAGAAAATTAAGTCTTCTTATTGAATTGAACCCTTTATGATGATACAAAGCCCTTTACTTTTTAAATCTTTGTTGTTTTGAAATGTTTTATCTGAAATTAAAAATCACACCACCTGCTTTTTGTTTTCTATTTGCTTGGTGAATTTTCCTCCATCCCTTTATTTTGAGCCTATGAGTGTCATTATGTTTGAGATGGGTCTTCTGAAGACAGCATACGATTGGGTCTTGCTTTTTTATCCAGCTTGCCACTCTGCCTTTTAAGTGGGGGATTTAGTCTGTTTACATTCAAGGTTAGTATTGGTATGTGTGGATTTGATCCTGTCACTGTGCTGTTAGCTGGTTATTATATTGGCTTGTTTGTGTGGTCCTTTACAATGACACTGGTCTGTATGTTTTTGTATTAGCTAGTAGCAGTCTTTTCTTTCTACATTTAGTACTCCTTTCAAGATCTCTTGTAAGGCAGGTCTGGTGGCAGTGAATATCCTCAATGTTTGCTTATCTGAAAAGGATCTTATTTATCCTTCACTTAGGAAGCTTAGTTAGGCTGGTATAGTGGTATGATACTGAGTGTGAACTTGATTGGATTGAAGGATGCAAAGTATTGTTCCTGGGTGTGTCTGTGAGGGTGCTGCCAAAGGAGATTAACATTTGAGTCAGTGGACTGGGAGAGGCAGAACCACCCTCAATCTGGGTGGGCACCATCTAATCAGCTGCCAGCACAGCCAGAATAAAAAGCAAACAGAAGGACATGGAAACATTAGACTTACCCTCCCAGCCTACATCATTCTACCATGCTGGATGCTTCCTGCCCTTGAACATCGGAATCCAGGTTCTTCAGCTTTGGGACTCAGACTGGCTTCCTTGCTCCTCAGCCTGCAGACAATCTACTGTGGGACCTTGTGATCATGTGAGTTAATACTCCTTAATAAACTTCCTTTTATACATACATCTATCCTATTAGTTTTGTCCCTTTAGAGAACCCTAATACAGCCAGATATAAAATTCTTAGTTGAAGAATTTTTTCTTTAAGAATGTTGAATATAGGCCCCCAGTCTCTTCTGGCTTGTAGGGTTTCAGCTGAGAGGTCTGCTGTTAGCCTGATGGAGTTCCCTTTGTAGGTGGACCTGCCCTTTCTCTCTAGCTTCCTTTAATGGTCTTTCTTACATTTCAGCCTTAGAACATCTGACAGTTATGTGATGTGTCTTGGGGATGATCTTATGTAGAAACTTGTAGGAGTTCTCTGTATTTCCTGAATTTGACTGTTGGCCACTCTAACAAGGTTGGGGAAGTTTTCATGGATGATATCCTGAAACACATCTTCCAAGTCGTTTTTGCTTTCTCCCCCTGCCTTTCAGGGATGCCAATGATTCACAGATTTGGCCTTTTTACATAATTTCATACTTTTCAGGGGGTTTTGTTCATTCACGTTTAGTCTTTTCTCTTAATTTTTCTCTGACTGTCTTATTTCAGAGAACTGGTCTTCAAATTCCAAGATTTTTTCCTCAGCTTGGTTCATTCTGCTGTTAATACTTGTGATTGCACTGTGAAATTCTTATACTGTGTTATTCAGCTCTGTCAAACCCATTAGGTTCTTTTTTATATCTGCTATTTTGTTTTTCAGCTCCTGTATCACTTTATTGTGAGTCTTCTTTTCCTTGGATTGGGTTTTGCCATCCTCCTGACTCTCAATTATCTTTGTTCCTCTCCATATTCGGATTCTAATTCTGTCATTACAGTTGGTTCAGCCTGGTCAAGAACTCTTGCTGGAGAATTGGTGTGGTCATCTGGAAGACATATGACACTGTGGCCATTTGAGTTACCAGAGTTCTTACATTGGTTCTTTCTCATCTCTGCATGTGGGTGTTCCTTTAACTACAGTGTAGATTGAGTACAGTCAATAGACTTTTCTGGATGTTTTCACTGTGCTGAGGTGCTGTGCAGGGGTTTTATTTGAAGTTGACTTCTTTCTGGTTTCAGAGGTGGGTATGTAAGAGAGATATTTTGTGTTGAAGCTTCGGGATGTGATCCAGCTAGTGGTGGCACTTAGGTTTATTGGTCAGTTGGTAGATGCTTCCTTCGTTGTGTGGCTCCCCTGTGTTTCCTCATGGTTGCAGCCATGTTCCCTCTCAATGCTGTGAAAATGTGGGTTCCTCCCCCCCTTCACTGCTAGCTGTACACCGTGACTTGGCATTCCTGGGCTGCCCACTGTAGCTCTGGGGCAATCTCAGTGTTTATGTTATGCCTCCTCCAACTTGGAGGCAGCAGAGGAAGGGATCTTAGATGTAGATTTGCCCAAAGGTCATTTGCGTGTCTCCCGGGAGCTTCACCCCAGAGAGATGCAAGTCAGCAATTACTCAGTGCAATCAGCCCAGGATGGAGGGTCTGTGCTGTGGGCCCAAGCCAGGGGTTTCCTGTCTGGTGACAAGCACTGGGTGGGGGTGTGAGACCCACACGAGACAGACCAGCCTCTTCTTGGGTCAACTGCAGCTTATAGGAGGTTTGGATAAAGCACGCAGGGGTCTTTGTTCCCTTTTTAGTCCCAGGGTGGCAAGGGCGGTTCCACTGCAGAAACAGTGCCAGAGAGGCTTTCTATTGCCCCTGGAGGCTCTGTCCAGGGAGCTGACAAGTTGCTATTTGCTTGATAGCTCTGGCTGGGGGAGGCTGGAGGTGCAGGCCTGGGGGACCTGCCCAGTGAGGATATATGGGAATGGGTGCCCACATAACAATCTGGCCACTTTTCTGTAGGGCTGCTGTGGTATGCTTGGGGCCTGTTCCAGTCCCTAGTCACTTTGGATTTTCCAGTACCTGGAGGTGTCACAAGTGATGGCTGCAAAACAGCAAAGATGGCAGTCTGTCCCAGGGAGATACGGGCCAGTTGCCAGCCTAAAGACATCTGCAGGTGGCTGGAGACCCTGGTTGGGAGGTCCCATCCAGGGAGGAGGAATGGGATTAGGGACCCACTTAAAAAAGCAGTCTCGCCACATTTTGGTAAAGGAGCTGTGCTGTGCTGGGCATCCACTTCAGCCCCCTATCACTTTGGACACTCCGAAGCCCGATGGTGGGAACAGCTAAGTAGCCCAAACAGCAAGGATGGTGGCCCGCCTCTCCCCTGGCAGCTCCATCCCACAAAGGTTACAAATTTCTGTCAGCCACAGAAGACCAACAGGGGTGGCTGGAGGCCCTGATTGGGAGCTTTGACACAGTGAGGAGTGGGATCTGGAGCCTGCTTAAAGCAGCAGTGTGGCAATGTTTTCATAAAGCAGTTGTGCAGTGCTTGGGGGGGGTCCCTTCTGTCCCCATGGCGGTTCACACTCTCCAAAGCCCAAAGGCTGGAATGGCTAAGGTGCCCAAAGAGCAAAGACGACAGCTCCCTCTCCCCTCAGGGACTCCTTCTCAGGGAGGTACAATGCTGCTACCAGTGGCTGGGTGGAATTCCAAGCCAGTGGGTCTTGTGAGGCCTGCAGGTTGTCACTGCTTAACTCCCTGGATTCAGCCTCTTTCCTAAGGGTACATACAGGGGTCTAAACTCCTACTTTTCAGCTACTTTTGCCAGAAAGCCCAAATATCTAGGGCTCCAAGGTTTCCATGCATGCTTTAGCAAATGCTCTGCTGAGACTCCAAATAGCTCTGTCTGTGAGACTGAGGGCCCTGGCGGAGTGGGTTCACAAGGAGATCTTCTGATCCAAGAGTTGCAAAGATCCACTCAAGAAGCGTGAGTTTCTCAGGACTGCACATTCACTCACCGCTTCCCTGGGCCGGGAAGGTTCCCCTGGCTACATGTTGCTCCCTGGTGGGCCACTATCCTGTCTTTGTTCTCCATGCGTCAAGTTGTTTCCTTGATTAGTCCTAATGTGAGTACCTGGATGTTTCAGTTGAAGGTGTTTTATTTACTTGTCCCTTCCATTCCTCTCTGTGAGAGCCACATATACTAGCTGCTTCTGGTGGGCCATCTTGGCCACTTGCCCCACCAAATTTTTTAAGTTAGTATTGTAAACCACAAATAGTAAGTAATAAAAAGTAACCCAGGGTAGGTTGTAATGTTTTTGTCCTTCAGTATCCTCCTCTAACAATGGAATCATAATTATATCTCACTCATAAGATTGTTCTAAGGATTAAATAAGATCAGGCAAATGATCAATACACAGTCATTTAAAAATGTAACTAACTACCAGCTACCATTATTAACACATTAAAATAAAATGTAAAAGGTCAAGGAAAAATTCCTAGAATGTATTCTCTATGAATAGAATTTCTAAATATTAAATCAATATAAAAAAGAAACTCTTCTTACAGATTCTAGCATTTCAATCCTACCAATGTGTATTCAACAGCAAAAAACCCGTATTGTGATCAAGAGACTATAAGGAAATAATAATTAAGAACACACATATCCCTTGTCATGTGGCCCTTTGGGAAGGTCCTCAAAAATATAAGAAACATACTTTGTTAAAACATTAAAATCACTGTGACTGAAAAACATAAATACCAGGAAAGACAAAATGGACTACAAATTGGAGAATGTTGCCTGGAGAATGGACAGAGTTAGTATGTGGTTGCTAGGCAATGGGTTTCCAGGCTCCAGCACCTTAAGATCATAGCAGCATGCTGCTTTCATAAATGATACATAAAGATTTAATTTGTAGGAAAAGTATGAACAACTTCAGGATCTTTAACATCTTTTCTTGTAAAAAGCAAGCCTGTGCTTAGACTGAGGGAATACAGAGTTCTGTGTAAAAGTATATTGTTTTTATACTAGATAGTTTAATCTGTCTCATAGATATTTATACAACATAAAATATACATTTTAAAATATAAAACATGCCAGGTGTGAGGCAGAAATAAAAGATTCAGTATAATGTTAAGAGAGAAAATCCAAAAGAATATGATTATTTGGAACATTTGGAAAAGCAATGCAAATTTTAATTGGGCTTACTTTGAAATTTCCAAAGCTATTCTAGTAAGGATGGGAATGGGCCCAAAAAATCCTGTACCAAGAAAATGTCATTGTGTAACTGGGTAGGAATACAGTATGGGATGTGTGTGAGTATGTGGGTGAATTTGTCACATGTGAATACTACACACAGCATTTATAGTAGCCAAACTAATCTTCACAGATGAATGTCAACTTCACTGACATTTGTCATTCTTGGAGAAGTATGTCACAGGCTATCAGGCAAACTTGTTAGATAGCATTAAAGGGGTTTGTGATAAGGAGAAAAGAATGGGCATATATATGGGTTTTACTTTAGATTGTAATTATATACTTGCAAAATATTTTATTGGCTTATTCATCTACCTCTTCCATCACTCTTTATACACTCTAGGATAAAAATCATAGGTCATTTATCTTTGTATTCCTGGGTTCTAAGGGAGGATCTGGACACATGGTAGCTTCTCAGTAAATGTTAATTAAACATAATAGAAACTGAATCAAATCAATGTTGTACTAGAAATAGTGACTCAAAGGTTCAAAGTCCAAATACTTGCAGACTGGGGAATGACAACATATAAAGTAAATAGATATTTAATAAAAAAATAAGCACAAGGTAGAATGCCTAGGAGAAAAATTTACTATATTGACATAAAATCTTTAAAACATTTAAAATAGATTAGCTAAAAAAAATCTTAGAAGAGGGCCACATGGCTATCTTACAGAGAAAATACATCCCTGGTTTATTAAATAAATTTGTTTAATTAATTTAATTAATAAATTCAAATTTAAAATGCTATCTCCATAGTTCTGGAAATACATTCACACCTATCAAAATAAAATGCTGACCTAAGACATAGTAGAGGTCTCTTGAGTTCAATAACCTGTCTTAATCATATGTTATGGTGCCCAGCACAATGCCTGGCACATCATGAAAGGAGCTCAGTATATTTATTTTTTGAACTGACTAAAAGCAGAGTTGTCATTTTAAATGGGAAGCCCAATACCTACCTGCCCAACAAACAAATATGTACTCTCGAATTCCACTGAAAGTGATTAAAAGCTATGCAACCAGAACAAAGTGTCTCTACAATGTTGCTCATGCAACTGTCCGTTAAAATCACCAGAGGGGTTTTTAATCTATTAAACAGAAACAATAAAAATATTAATATTTAATGTGAGGATACAAGAAAAAAATTAAGTTCACATGACATATCCATAGGCATTTTCATGAAAAAATGTTGCTGAAAAGCAAAACTTACTCTTGTACAAATCTGCTTTAAAAGGACAACTGAGGATACAGCAGAAAATTTGTATACATATTTTCACTGTAGGCTTTTAATAGTAATCAAAATTTAAAAGCATATGTCCAATACAGAAAAACCTAATATGCATCCATATGTCAATACACATTCAGTTTTAAAATTTTTGGTGATTGCTTGTAAAAATTCTGACAATTCAGGAATACAAAAGTGAAAAAAGCAAGTCTCATAAAAATACATATAATGTGATTCTATTTTATGTATTTAAGACTTATACATATGTGTGAACATAAGTGTATTTACACGGGTACACAGTCATCCCTTGGTATCCCTAGAAAACTGGCCCTAGAACCCCCTTGAATACTAAAACCCATAGATACTCCCCACTTATATAAAATGGCACAGTATTTGCACACAACTTACCCACATCCACACATGTACTTTCAATCATCTCTAGGTTACTTATAATATCTAGTAACAAATGTAAATGCTATGTCAATAGTTGTTATATTATTTTTAAATTTCTGTTATGTTTTATTTATTTTTTATTTTGTTGTTGTTCAAACATTTTCAATCCGTGGTCAGTCGACTCCTCAGATACAGAACCCATGAATACAGAGGGCCAACTATATATATACAAATAAGTGCTGTTTTGGTTATTTTTACCTGACATTCAGGGGTCCCTTTCGGTCTGAAGTTTATAGCAAGAGAAATGAATAAAGTAACATATAAGAAAACCCCCATCAGACTAACAGTGGTATTCTCAGCAGGAACCTTTTCTCCTTAGGCCAGGAGAAAAGAGGATGGCACAGTGAAGAAAGAAAAAAGTGCTAGCCAAAAGTACTATATGAAGCAAAGCTATCCTTCAAAAATGAAAGCAAAATAGTCTCTACCAGACAAGCAAAAATTGAGGGAACTCATCACCACTACACTGACCCTACCAGAAATAGCTTAGGAGAGTCCTGCATCTAGAAGTGGAAGGATGATTTGTGCCATCATGAAAACACATAAAAGTATAAAATTCACTGGTAGAGCAAGCAAACAAATGAGAAAGAACTCAAATGTTACTGTTACAGGATCTTTGGGGTGCCGCTTTTCTGACTGGAAACCTTTGTGGCCAGTGGCACCTTTGCTCGTTTTGCTTGGGTCCACTGGGTTTGTTCTGCCACTCAGCCTGGCAGGCTGCACTAGGCTCATGCAACTGGTCGGGATCCCATACCTGCCAAGGGCAAGTAAGGCATAGAGTGGCAAGGGGTGTGTGAACAAGTGTGGGGTCTGGCAACTGTGCAGTCAGACATACTGGCTGCTGCAGCGGGCAGGCAGCTTCAGGTGCCAGCTCTCCATGAGGCTGCGGCTAGACCAGGTGCACTGCAAGCAGCTTCCACAGCTGGCACCGGGGAACAGAGTGGCAACAGGAAGCTTGGAGACACCAGGAACAGGAGGGCCCCAAAGAAAGAGTCATAGTCCTGGTGTAGAGGACTGTGTGCTCGCAAACTAGAAGTTCCCGATAAGCCCTGCTCTTGCAAACAAAGCAGGACATTCCTTCTCTGCAAACAAGAAGGATAAAGGAGCCAGCTGTGAACAGTGGGCTCTGGGAACTGGTCAGTGTTTTACTGATCTTGTGAGTCAAGGAAAGGTCAGAGAAGCAACACATGTCTCGTGACTTGGCAACATTCCACAAACGGCTGGATAAAATAAAGCAGTGTGTGCCGTTCGGGGCGGCCGCCATGTTCCTGTGTTGTCTTGTGTGTTCATTCCTTTGTTTAGGAAACACGCGGACCCCAACACCTGGTTTGAGTCATAGCCCAGGACTGAGCTCCCCAAAGGGCCGCAGCTCTTCTCTTCACCTGCAACATGGCAAGCAAGGAGCATGTTTCAGCCCTGTTTGTGTTATAGCTCTTTTAGCCTCACCAACTGGCGGGTCCTGGCTTCTTGTTCTGTGACCAGGAA
This sequence comes from Theropithecus gelada, assembly GCF_003255815.1. Classification (NCBI taxonomy): domain Eukaryota; kingdom Metazoa; phylum Chordata; class Mammalia; order Primates; family Cercopithecidae; genus Theropithecus; species Theropithecus gelada. The sequence goes on from NC_037669.1 coordinate 89,243,429, forward strand.
GAACGAGATATGCAGGCAAGTGGAGGGTGAGCAAGACGAAGGGAATCTTTATTGGGCAATAGAACAGCTCAGATGAGACTCACAGTGGGCAGATGCTCTCTGCAGCAAGGGTGTCCCAATGAGTGTTCAGCTCCTAACAGAGAGGGTAGGTAGCTCCTCTCTGCTAGACAGGCTATCCTGACTAGTGTTCAGCTTTCAGCAGAAAGGGTAGCTCCTCTCTGCAGCTGGTCATCCCAAAAAGTGTTCAGTTATCAGCAGATATGGTAGCTCCTCTCTGCAACTGGTCATCCCATCGTCTGTCCAGCTCTGGCTGAGCCTGGGCTTTTACAGGCCACAGAGGGAAGGAAATGTGTATGATTGGTCCACATGCAGCCATGGGTGTGCCCAGAAAAGGTACCACAAGTTCCTCCACTAGCAGCCCAGCCCGCAGCCTTCAGGTCCTCCCTAGCCAGAAGGTGGGGCCTCATCGGAGACCCACCCCCTTCCACCCAGGAGCCTGTCTGCCTCCTCCTGTCATCATGGCACTGAGACTGCTTGCACCAAGGGGCACCTGCAGGCCAGCACCACAGCCACACTCAGCCCCACCTCAGCTTCCCTACCCTCTGTGCACCCAAAGTTCAGAAGGGCACCCGAAGTCCAGAGGGGGCTGAGGCAGCAGGGGTCTGGTATGTCGGCATTGCCTCAAGCATGCACACACCTGGCTGGGCTGTGACAGTGCCTGGGCTTGGCCCGAACCCTGCTCCAAGATCTGAGCGGATACTGGGGGCAGGGAGAGGCCAGGTAGCGAGTAAAAACCCTTGAGCTTGTTGGGGAATGGGCGGTCTTCCCAGGTGCCCAAAAGTGCGGAGATGCCCAGGTCCTGCACCTGGGAGGGTGGGGTTCCCGCTCACTCCCGCTCACTCCCACTCAGTGGAGCATGCAGGCAGCCCTGGCTGGGTCTCCTTGCAGCCTGGGGCAGGAGCTCCAGGTCGCCTCGCTGGTCCCCTCTCTGCCCACCCCTGTGCCTGACCGCACTGCTCCTCCACTGGCAGGCAGCTCAGCCCAGCCGCATCATAGTGATCCCCAGGGTGGTGGGCTCAGGTGGAGCTCCTGCTTGTCCCTGGTTCATGCTGCCTCCATGGAGCCTAGCACTCCCCCAGGCCCAGCTCCACCTCCTCCCTGTACCCTCTCAGCAGCAGCAGCAGGTAAGAGCAGCAACACAGGGCCAGGGTCTGGAGTGGTGGAGACTCCGGGCCTGGGGCTGACACAGTTGGCTGCCTCAGGGACACGAGGCACAGGGGTCTCACCACCGCCATTCCTGCTCCACTGCTGCTGCTGCAGCAGCCATTCCTGCCACTACTGCTCACACCTTCCCGCTGCAGCCAGCATGCTACAAAAGGCCTGCTGCTGCCATCATTACCACTAAAAAAAACCACCAAATTGCGGTGATAAACAAAAATACAGGAATAAACAAAAGATATGAAAAATAACCAGCAAACAATTAACAATAGAATATGATCTATCAATAATAACTTTGAGCATAAGTAGGTTAAATTCCCCACTTAAAATACACAGACTGAATGGATTTTTTAAAAATATGACCCAGCTATATCCTGCCTACTAGAAATTCACTTCACCAAGAAACATAGACTAAGGCCAGAGGCGGTAGCTCACCCCTGTAATCCCAGCACTTTGGGAGGCAGAGGCAGATGGATCACCTGAGGTCAAGAGTTCAAGATCAGCCTGGCCAACATGGTGAAACCTCATCTCTACTAAAAATACAAAAATTAGCTGGGCATGGTGGCATGCTCCAGTAGTCCCAGCTACTGGGAAGCTGAGACAGGAAGAGAGCTGCTTGAACCCAGGAGGCAGAGGTTGCAGTGAGCCAAGATTGCGCCACTGCACTCCAGCCTGGGTGACAGAGAGAGACTCCATGTCAAAAATAAAATAAATAAAAAATGAAACATAGATTCAAAGTAAAGGCATGAAAAAAGATATTTCATGCAAATGGAAACCAAAAGCAAGTAGGAATAGCTACATATACATCAAACAAACTTTAAGTCAAAAACTATTTTTAAAAAGAGATAAAGAAAGTCCTTACACAATGAAAAGGGGATCGGTTCAGCAGGAGGATATAATTATTGTAAATATATGTGCACCTAATACTGGATTGCTCAGATATATAAAGCAAATATTATTAGATCTAAAGAAAGAGCAGACTCCAATACAATATAGTTGAGGACTATAACAGCCCACTCTCAGTTTTGGATGGATCATTGAGACATAAAATCAACAAAGAAACATTGGATTTAAACTACACTTCAGATTGAATAGATAAGACAGCACATTTTCTTTTTTTTTAAACATTTTTTTTTTTTTTTTTTTTTTTGAGACGGAGTCTCGCTCTGCCGCCCAGGCTGGAGTGCAGTGGCCGGATCTCGGCTCACTGCAAGCTCCGCCTCCCGGGTTCACGCCATTCTCCTGCCTCAGCCTCCCGAGTAGCTGGGACTACAGGCGCCCGCCACCGCGCCCGGCTAGTTTTTTGTATTTTTCAGTAGAGACGGGGTTTCACCATGTTAGCCAGGATGGTCTCGATCTCCTGACCTCGTGATCCGCCCGTCTCGGCCTCCCAAAGTGCTGGGATTACAGGCTTGAGCCACCGCGCCCGGCAAGACAGAACATTTTCTCCAACAGCTGCAGGACACACATTCTCCTCATCAGTACACAGAACATTCTCTAGGCCATCTGATAAGTCACAAAACAATTTCAACAAAATTTTAAAAACTGAAATCATATCAAGTAAGTTGTCAGATATACTGTGATCTGTCACAATGGAATAAAACTAGAAATCAATAACAAGAAAAACTTTTAAAATTGTACAAATACATGCAAATTAAACATGCTCTTGAATGACCACTGGGTCTATAAGGAAATGAAGAAGAAAATAAACTTTCTTGAAACAAATGAAAATTAAAATACAGTATACCTAAACCTACGGGATACAGCAAAAGCTGTGCTAAGAGGGAAGTTTACAGCAATAAATGCCTACTACATAAAAATGTTGAATAAGTTATAATAAACAACCTAATGATGCACCTCAATGACAGAGAAAAGAACAAACCAAATCCAAAATTAGTGGAAGGAAATAAATAATAAAAATGAGAGCAGGACTAAACAAAATACAGATGAAAGGCAATACAAAGGATCAATAAAACAATAAGCTTTTTTTAAAAAAGATAAAATCAACAAACCACTATCTAGACTAACCAAAAAAAAAAAAAAAAAAGAGAGAAGACCCAAATAAATAAAATTAGAAATGAAAAAGCAGATATTATAGCTGATGCCAAAGCAATATAAAGTATAATTACAGATAATTATGAACTATATACTAACAAATTGGAAAACCTACAGAAAACTGATAAATTCCTAGACATATACAATCTACCAAGATTGAACCAGAAAGACAAAGAAAACCTGAATAAACCAGTAACAAGTAATAAGACTGAATCAATTATAAAAAGTCTCCCAATAAGGAAAAGCACAGGAATGCATGGCTTTATTGTTGAACTTACCAAACTTACAAAGAAGAACTAACACCAATTCTTCTCAAACTATTTCAAAAAACTGAATCAGGGAAAATTCTTCCCAACTTACTCTATGAGGCCAGCATCACCTGATAGCAAAACCAGACAAGAACACAACAAACAAAAGAGAAAACTACAGGACAATATCCCTGATGATCATGGACACAAAAATCCTCAACAAAATACTAGCAAACTGAATGCAACAACACATCAAAGAGATAATACATCATAGTCAAATAGAATTTATCCCAGCAATGTAAGCATGATTCAACATCTGCAAGCCAATAAATGTGATACATCACAGCAACAGAACAAAAGACAAAATATGATACATCACAGCAACAGAATGAAAGACAAAACGAAAGACAAAATATTGTCATCTCAATAGACACAGAAAAAGCATTTAATAAAATTCAACAAACCTGCATCACAAAAACTCTCAGCAAATCAGGCATTGAAGGAACGTATCTCAAAATAATGAAGTCAATACATGAAAAATCCACAGCTAACATCATACTAGAATGGGGAAAAGCTGAAAGCCTTTCCTCTAAGAACTGGAACAAGACACAGATGCTCACTTTACACATTCTTTTTCAACACAGTACTAGAATGCCTAGCTAGAGCAATCAGGCAAGAGAAAGAAAGAAAAGGCATACAAGTTGGAAAACAGATAATCAAGGTTTCCCTCTTTGTAGATGATATAACCTTACATATATAGAAAAAGCTAAAGACTCTACCAAAAAACTCTTAGAACCAATAAATGAATTCAGTCAAGTTGCAGGATACAAAATCAATACACAAAAATCAGTACCATTTCTATATACCAAAAAGAAACTAGTTGAAAAAGAAATCGAGAAAGCAATCTCTGTCAGTCTGTTGCTATAAAGGTATACCTGAGGCTGGGTAATTCAGTTTTTTAAAAAAAGAGACTAATTAGTTCATGGTTCTGCAGGCTGTACAAGAAGCATGGCACCAGCGTCTGTTACTGGTGAGGGGTTTAGGGAGCTTCCAATCATGACAAAAGGGAAAGGGGAGTTCAAGTGTGACACAGCCAGAGATGGAGCAACAGAGTAGGAGGGGAGGAAGTCCCAGACTCTTTAGCACCCAGAGCTCATGTGAACTAACAGAGCAAGAACTCTCTTATAATGGGGAGGGCACCAAAACATTCATGAGAGATCCACCCCCATGACCCAAACACCTCCCACTGAGCTCCATCTCCAATATTGGGATCACATTTCAACATGAGCTTTGGAGGGGGCAAATATCTGAACTATATCACAATCCCATTAACAACAGCTACCAAAAAAATGTAAAACCTAGAAATAAACTTAACTAAGAAAGTAAAAGACCTCTACAAGGAAACTACAAAACACTGATTAAAGTAGTTGAAGAAGACACAAACAAATTGAAATACACTGAATACCCATGGATTGTAAGAATATTGTTAAAATGACCATACTTCCCCCCAAAACCTACCGATTCAGTGAAATCCCTATCAAAATACCAAATACATTATTCATAGAAATAGGAAATCCATGCTAAAACTTGTATGGAATTAAAAAAAAAAAAAAAAAGAAAAAAGAAAAACAAATAGCCAAAGCAACCCTGAGCAAAAAGAACAAATCTAGAGGTGTCACATTACCTGATTTCAAAATATACTACAAAGCTATAGTAACCAAAATAGCATGGTATTGGTATAAAAACAGACACATAACCAATATGACAGCATATAGAAACTAGAAATAAATCCACCAGGGAACCTCATCGCTTGTGTTTCCACATCAATGGAGTCCTAGCAGACATTTCTCAGCACCCACATGAATTGCAGCAGCCATACAAGGCTGGTTGAACCAAGGAGAGCTGCAAGGTTCCCAGTGTCCCAGTCCTCAGGGAATGTTGTTCCTAAGGGAAGAGTGCAGCCCACCAAACGGGCACCCCTTGAGACAAAAGAGACTATAGTGCATGCCTTCCCTTGCCTGAGAGCTGCCCATCTGTGGGGTAAAAGTGACTACACCACTTCCAATGGAGATGCAGATGTTGCGCTTAGTTCCAAAAGGGAAAAGTGTGGTTCCATCCCAGAAGCCAGGCAGCCTCAGTGCTCAGGCACAGATATAGAGAGGGAGACTTCTCTCCCACCATTACCCACTGCTACAGACAAAGTCATGGCTGTTCCTGCAGGAGGTTGGTGAAGGCACACTGGAGGATGTCTATTCTAGGGCTATTAGGGGGCAGCAGCATCCCCACTGGTAGTGTGCCCACCTGGCCTGGCCTTGCACAAAATGCAGGGCCCCTCCCAGCAGCAGCATACCTGCAGTGAAGAGCAGGAGAACCACAGAGCTGTGTGTTTTGGGATGAGGGAGGAGGTTCCACACAAAAGACATTCTGACTGTGAGCCACAGGATAGGTATCTTCACAGTTATTGGCTACACTGCAGCCTGGAGACAGAAAGCACTGTCTGTCCAATCTGGTGTTCTGAGCACTGGACAAAAGCATGACAGGGAAGTGGATCATATTTCTGCCTGTATAGGTCATGGAGCTGGGGCAGCAACCCCACCTCCTGTGGGGACCTCAGCAGATTTCACCAGGAGTTCCCCTTGCCACTCCAATCAGTGTTGGTGCTTGTGCTTGGCATTGGGGTATCTGAGAGTAAGTGTGAGGGTTCAGATCTGCCTGGTTTGTTCCCCACGTCAGTTACTGAGCAGGGATCTAAGGCTACTGTGTATTCTACAGACCAGCCCAGTTCCTCAGGCAACAGAGAGCTGCTTCTGGTAAATAAAGTCCTTTATCTGTCTAGCATATACACGTCTGCTTCTGCCTCAGCCAGCCCTTACCTGTAAGCGTCACCTACTGGCCTACATATTGAACTGCAAAACCCAATACAAAATCTGCTGACACAAGTGCACAGCACCAGGAAACAAGGTTAGTTTCCTAAGACCTCGCCATCCTGGCCCCGCAAGAGGGTATGAGTCTGTTCATACATCTAGTGCATTGTTACTACAACCAGCATTTAAGAAAACCATCCCACAAAGGCTATCTATTATAAGGAGTTCATATAGTCTTTACCACTAAAAGCATCCAGAACCTAACAATCCTATACAACATACATTATAGTCACATCTTCAAGGGGGAAAACTAATACCATCCAACATAAGTAAATTCAAAAATAAGAAAAATAGATAGTTTATTTAGACAAGAAGGAAACAGAGAAACAATTCTGAAAATAGTTTAAAAAAAAAAAGAGCATTACAACACCCCCAAAGGATCATACTAATTCTTCAGCAATAGATCATACTAACCAAAATGAAATCTTTGAAATATCAGATGAAGATTTCAAAACTGATTTTAAATAATCTCAATGGGGCTGAGCATGATGACACACAGCTGTAATCCCACCACTTTGGGAGGATAAGGCCAGAGGATCACTTGAGACCAGGAGTTCAAGACCAGCCTGGGAAACACAGTGAGTCCCCTATCTCTAAAAAAAGAAAAGAAAAAAGAATCAGATCAGTGTGGTGGTATGTGCCTGTAGTCTGAGATACTTGGGAGGCTGAGGCAGAAGGATCACTTGACCCCAGGAGTTTGTGGCTACAGTGAGCTATTTTTGCACCACTGCACTACAGTCTGGGCAAGAGAGTGATACCCTGTTTTAAATTTTTTTAAAAAAAAAAAGGGCTCAATGAGATCTAAGAGAAAGTTGAAAATCAATACAAAGTAATCAGAAAAAAAAATCAGGACATAAATGAAAAATTTACTGAAGAGATACACACTTTTTAGAAAAAACAAATAGAACTTATGGAAATAAAAGGTTCACTGAAGACAATAGACTAGAACAAGCAGAGGAAAGAATCTCAGAGCTTGAAGACATGTCTTTCTAATTAACCCAAGCAGACAAAAATAAAGAAAAAAGATTTCAAAAAGTGAAAAGCCTTCAAGAAGTAAAGGATTATGCAATATATCCAAACCTATGTGTTATAAATATTCCAGAGGCAGAAGAAAAAGGGAAAAGTTTTGGTATACCTATTTGAGGAAATAATTGAGGAAAATTTCCATAGTCTTGCCAGAGATTTAGATACCCAGATATGAGAAGCTCAGAGAACTCCATAAAGATATATTACAAGATAGACCTCAGCAAGACATAGTCATCCAACTATCTAAAGTGAACATAAAGGAAAAAGTCCTAAAATCAGCAAAATAAAAGCACATAATCACCTATAAAGGAGTCACATCAGACTGACAGCAGACTTCTCGGCAGAAACTTTATAAGCCAGAAGAGACTGGGTCCTATTTTCATAGTTTTGTTTGTTTTTTTGTTTGTTTGTTTTGCTTTTTTTGTTTTGTTTTGTTTTGTTTTTTTAGACAGAGTCTTGCTCTGTCGCTCAGGCTAGAGTGCAGTGGCGCTATTTTGGCTCACTGCAAGTTCTGCCTCCCGGGTTCATGCTATTCTCCTGCCTCAGCCTCCTGAGTAGCTGGGACTACAGGCGCCCGCCACCATGCCCAGCTAATTTTTTTGTATTTTTAGTAGAGATGGTGTTTCACCATGTTAACCAGATGGTCTCGATCTCTTGACCTCATGATCCGCCCACCTCAGCCTCCCAAAGTGCTGGGATTACAGGTGTGAGCCAACGTGCCTGGCCTCATAGTTCTTAAATAAAAAAGTGTCAATCATGAATTTTTTATCCTGCTAAACTAAGTTTAATCATGAATGACAAAGTCTTTTCTAGAAAAGCAAACACTAAGGGAATTAATCACCAACAGATCAGTACTAAAACAAGTGCTCAAGAGAGTTCTAAACATGAAAACAAAAGGTCGATGCTTGCCACCATAAAAACACACAAAGTATAAAACTCACAGGCCTTATAAAACAATTACAAAATTGAGACTACAAAGCAACTAGGCAACAGTTAACATTATGACAGGAACAAAACCTCATGTATCAATATTAACTTTGAATATAAATGAATTAAATGAACCATTTAAATGATACATATTGGTGGAATAAATTTTAAAAACAGGATCCAACCATATACTGCTTACAAGAAACCCATCTAACTTGTAAAGGCATTTATAGACTCAATGTAAAGGAGTGGAAAGGGATAGTTCATGCAAACAGAAACCAAAAGTGAGCAGAAGTGGCTATATTTACATTAGATAAAAAAGACTTCAACAACAGAAAAAGATAAAGAAGGTCATTATATAAGGATAAAGAGAACAATTCAACAAGAAGTTATAACAATCCCAAATATTCATGCCCCCAAAACCAGAGCACCCTGATTTATTTAACAAATACTACTACACCTAAGAAAAGAGACAGCAATAGAATAACAATGCAGAACTTCAAAATCCCACTGACAACACTAGACAGATAACTGAAACTGAAATCAACAAAGAAATCTTGGACTTAAATTGGACTCCAGGCCAAAATGGACCTAACAGACATGCATAGAACACTCTACCCAATAACCATAAAATGTGCATTCTTCTCATTAGCACATGGAACATTTTCCAAGATGGGCTATATATCAGGACACAAAATTAGTCTCAACAAATTTTTTAAAAATTGAAATCATGGCTGGGCATGGTGGCTCATGCCTGTAATCCCAGCACTTTGGGAGGCCAAGGTGGGTGGATCTCTTGAGGTCAAAAGATCAATACCATCCCGGCCAACATGGTAAAACCCCATCTCTACTAAAAATACAAAAATTAGCTGGGCATGGTGGCGTACACCTGTAGTCCCAACTACTCGGGAGGCTGATGCAGGAAAATCGCTTGAACCTGGGAGGCGGAGGTTGCAGTGAGCCAAGATAGTGCCACTGAACTTCAGCCTGGCAACAGAGCGAGACTCCATCTCAAAAAAAAAAATGAAATCATATAAAGTATCTTCTTGGACAAAAGCAGAATAAAGGTAGAAATAATTCCAAGAGAGACTCTCTAATAAACTATACCAATAAATGAACCCTTATGAGTACAATGTACACTACTCCGGTGACAGTTACACTAAAAGCTCAGACTTCACTTTACACAATACAACCACAGAACAAAACTGCACTTGTACCCCTGAAATCTATTTATTTTAAAAACAGAGGTAGACAGGGTGATGTGTGCCTGTAGCCTCAGCTACTCCAGAGACTGAGTTGGGAAGATTTCCTAAGCTCAGGAGTTTGAGGCTGCAGTGAGCTATTATTGTGCCACTGCACTCCAGCCTGGGTGGCAGAGACCCTGTCTCAAAAGAAAAATGAAACTAAAAAAGAAGACATACAAATGGCCACGAGGTAAATGAAGACATGCTCAACATCACTAATCACCAGGGAAATGCAAATCAAAACTATAATGAAATACCACCTCTCCTCAGTTAGAATGGTTAATATAAAAAACAATGCTGCTGAGGATATGGAGAAAAGGCAACTCTTACACACTGTAGTGGGAATGTAAATTAGTACAGCCATTATGGAAAACAGTACGAGATTTCTCAAAACAACTGAAAACAGAACTACCATATGGTCCAGCAATCCCACTAGTGGGTATTTGATATGGTTTGGCTGTGTTCACTCAAATCTCATCTTGAATTGTAGTTCCCATAATCCCCACATGTCATGGGAGGGACCAGCAGGAGATAAATGAATCATGGGGCGGTTCCCCCATCCTTTTCTCGTGACAGTAAGTTAGTTCTCACCAGATCTGACGGTTTTATAAGGGGCTCCCTCCTTCACAGGGCACTCATTCTTATCCTTCCTGCCATTATGTGAAGAAGGACGTATTTGCTCCTCTGACACCATGATTGTAAGTTTCCTGAGGCCTCCCTAACCATGCGAAACTGTGAGTCAATTAAAACTGTTTCCTTTATAAATTACCCAGTCTCAGGTATGTCCTTATCAGCAGTGTGAAAAGGGACTAATATGGGTATTTATCCAAAGGAAAGGAAATCAATCTAAAAGATACTGGCACTCCCATTTATCAAGGCACTATTCACAATGGCCAGGATATAAAATCAATCCGTCAATGGATGAATGGATAAAGAAAATGTGGTACAGATACACAATGGTATGCTATTCAGCCATAAAAAAAGGAAGGCCTGCCATGTGCAACATGGTTGGATCTAGAGGTCATTACGTTAAGTGAAATACGCCAGGCACAGAACGACAAATATCACATGTTCTCACTCATACGTGGGAGCTAAAAGAGTGGAGGCACAGGGTAGAATGTTTACCAAAGGCTAGAAAACATGGGCAGGAATGAAGAGGTTTGTCAATGGCTACAAATATACAGTTAAATGATTAAGTTCTAGTGTTTAAAAGCCCAGTAGGGTGACTGTAGTTAACAATACCTTATGTATTTCAAAATAGCTAGAAGATATGAAAAATTCTCAACACAAAGAAATTATAAGTGTTTGAGGTAACAAAATATTCTAAATACACTAATTTGATTATAATTACTATATATCAATAAAAAGATTTTTTTAAGGAAAAGGTGAAATTCTGCCTCATTCCCCTACAAGGTTACTGGAAAAAAAATGGCATTATAAATGTTTGATTCTAATCATCACAAGACTTTTGTTCCATTGTTTCCAACCTGGGCTTGTACCCCTTCCTTCAGGCAACTTGATCATTCCCTAGTCCCAGGAGTTTACCATACTAACATCCATGTTAGTGCAGACACCCAATCAGCATAGTGCACTACAGCCCAGAAATCCTGGATGCAATTCTCCTGCCTCAAACTCCAAGTAGCTGGTGCCTTTTACCACATCTGTCTATAGATATTTTCCCAAAGATATACCTATGACAACAGGTGTATGAAAAGGTGTTCAATATCACTAATCTTCAAATAAATGCAAATCAAAAGTAAAATGAGATATCAACTCACAAGTAAGTGTTAGAATGGCTATTTTTTTAAAAAAAAAAAAGAAAAGAAAAACAAGAGATAATCAGTATTGATGAAGGTGTAGAGAAAAGAGAATTCTTGTACACTAAAGACGGGAGTGTCAATTAACATAGCCATTATGAAAAAACAGTACAGTGGTTCCTCAAAAAAATTAAAACAGAACTACCATACAATCCAGCAATCCCACTTCTGGGTATATACCCAAAGGAATCACATCAATATCTCGAAGAGATATCTGCACCCCCATATTCATCCACAATAGCCAAGGGATGGAAACAACCTAAGTGTCTGTCAGTAGATGCATGGGTAAAGAAAATGTGGTGTATATATACAATAACATGTTATTCAGCCACAACGAAGAAGATCTAGCCATTTACAACAACATGAATGAAATGTCCTGGAGGATATTATGCAAAGTGAAATAAGTCAAACACATAAAGACAAATCTGTATTATCTCACTTATATGTGGAATCTAAAAAAAAAAGAACTCATAGAAACAGAGAGTAGAATGGTGGCTGTCAGGGACTGCAAGGTGGGGGAAATGTGGAAACGCTGATCAAAGGATACAAACTTTCAGTTCTAAGATCAACAAGTTCTAGGGATCTAATGTACAACATGTGTGGCGATAAATGTGGTCCTTTGAGTGCGATAATCACTATGTAACGTGTATATAATACACCCAATCATCCATTGTACACCTTGAATATATACAATCTTCGTCAATTAAATATTTTTAAACTAAAAAATGTTTAATTTTAAAATGTTTGATTTTGTCTTCAATTTCAGGAAGAACTTGCATAGATCTGGTACAATCTCATCCAAAAACATGTAAAATTCTAAAGGGAAGCCATTTGAGACTGAAGTTTTCCTTGTGAGAAAGTGTTAAACTAAAAAATAATTTTATTTGATTGATAGATATATTACAGTTATTATATACAGAAACAGATCACCTATTTCTTCAGCGAGTCTTAGTAGTTTACGTCTTTCATGGAATTTGTCCATTTCATCTAATTTGTCAAATTTACTGGCATAAAGTTTTTCACAATATTTCCCTCATTCTCTCTCTCCCAGCCTCTATTTGGTTCTTCTATTTCGTTTATTTCTGCTCCGATCTTTATTATTTCTCCTTTTCTACTTACTTGGGAATTAATTTGCTCTTCTTTTTCCATTTTCCTAAGGTGAATGTTGAGGTCACTGAGATCATTCTTTTCTAATATAGACATTTAAACTATAAATTCTTCTCTACTGCTTTAGCTGCATCCTACAAATTCTAATACCTTTCATTTTTATTCTAGTCAAATATATCATCATTTTTTTGACTCATGAATTATTCAGAAGTATGTACATTATAAACATTTTGAGATTTTCCAGATGTTTTTAACATTGATTTCTAACTTAATTCCACTGAAGTCAAAGAACATACTTTATATGATGTGAACTGTATTACTTTTATTGATTCCTTCTGCCTGAAGAAATTCCTTTAACATTTCTGGCGGTTCAGGTCTTCTAGTAATACATTCTTTCAGCTCGGTTTATATCTAAAACATCTTTATTTTGCTTTCATTTTCTAAACATAATTCAGTGGGTATAGAAATCTAAGTTCTTCTTTCAGATTTTGTTCTTCTGTCCTCTCATTTACATTGTTTCTGATGAGAGCTCCTGTTATCCTTATTTTTTATTCTCTTTACCACTGCTTTTGAGTAAACTGATTATGGTGTGTTCATGTTTTATTATGATGTATATTCTTTTGTTTCTTCTATTTGAGATTCATTAAACATCTTTCACAGTAGGTTTGCAGTTTTCATCAAATCTAATTTTTTTAGTCATTATTTATTTAACTATTTCATCTAACTCCTGTCCCTTCTTGGAGACTCAAAATTACACATATATTAGGCTGCCTGAAGTTGTCTCACAGCTAGTTCATGCTCTTTTCATTATTTTGGCTTATTTTATCACTTTTAAGCTTCATTTTAGAGAATTTCTATTGCTAAGTCTTTTAAATTCACTAATCTTTTCTCCTCCTTTCTTCAATCTGCCACTGATCTCATTCAGTGTATACTTTATCCCAGACGTAATTTTTACCTCTAGAGATTCAAACTTGGGTTTTATTCTGGTATGCAGTTAAACCATTTGGAAATAGTTCGATCCTTTTGGTCTTGCTTTCATGAGTTGTTTTATTATTTATAGTGCTCAATGTAGTGCTGATAATTCCCCACTACTGAAGCAAGTCCTTCCTGAGTATTCTACCTAATGCTCTGTGAAGGATGAGCTTTTTCAGTGTGCATTGTAGGAACAGACACTATTTGCAGCACAGTGTAAATGCAGGCACTGTACTATTAAATCCATTCTAATTAGTGTTTCCCCATCCCTGAGAAGTTTCCTCACATGATGCACTGATCAGCACACTGCTGAATACACAGAGGATACCCTCTACAGATCTCTAGGTCTCTTGAAGCGCTCTCCTCTTCAGCACTGTGTCCTGCCAACTCTAACTGCCTTCTTGTTCTCCCTAGAATCTCAATTCTGTCTCCTCAGTTCAGGGAACCCCCTGGATTCCACTTGAATTCCATCTCCCTGTAATGCAATGCAGAGGAGATGCCCCAGGCAGTAAGCTGAAGCAATCTTATACCTCACCTTACTTGTTTCCTGTGTCTAAAGGATCAGTATCCTTTTTGTTTGATGTCCAGTTGCTTTAAAACCCTTATTTAGTACATTTTATCTGTGATGTTGCTGTTGTTCAGGTGGGAAGGTATATACTGTCTGGGTATACACAGTTCCAGTGACTTTATCGCGGGCAGAAGCAGAAGTCTATATTGATTTTTAAATATTAAATCAAGTTTATATTCTCAGATAAACAATATTTGGTCATGATGTGTTACTTTTTACATATCTGGATTCAATTTGAATACTTTGTTTCATGTCTAAGTTCACAAAACAATATAAATATAATGGCTACCACAAGAAGAGGAATAAACAACACTACCATCCTGTCATATTTACTAGAAGTAATCAGAATGACACAACAGAAACAGAAGTACAAATTTTATGCAAAACTTTTCAGGAACTGACAAAAGAAACAAGACTTACAGGTAAGATGGTCTGGATATACATTATGATGTTTTGCAAGAGGACTCAGCAATTTATTTCTCTGTTTTTGTTGTTGTTTTTGAGACAGTCTCACTGTCACCCAGGCTGGAGTACAATGGTGGAATCTTAACTCACTGCAACCTCCACTTCCTGGGTTCAAGTAATTTTCATGCCTCAACCTCCCATGTAGCTGGGATTACAGGTGTGCACCACCACGCCTGGCTAATTTTTGTATTTAGAGACAGGGTTTCACCATCTTGGCCAGGCTGGTCTCAAACTCCTGACCTCAGGTGATCCACCCACCTCAGCCTCCCAAAGTGATGGAATTACAGGCATGACCACTGCGCCTGGCCCAAATAATTTCTTTTCAAAGTAAGTTTAATTATTGCATTTAAAACTTCCAAAGCTATTGCATAAAGGCAGGAATATTTACATACTCTGAATATGGTTACAGGAATATTTACATACTCTGCACATGGTTACAGAGACCCATAACCAAAAAGAATTAGGTAGAACCTAGAAGAGATGAAAGCATGTACAAGAAAGAACAAGATGAAAAAATTAAAAAAGTCCTAGGCATTAGTAATGTTCTCTGAGCTACAGGTCTCACTAGATCTAACTATCTCCTTACCTAGGAACAGTATTCTGAATTTTTATAAAAATATTCAAATACTGAAAGTATACATGGATTTATTTGAGCTCTAAGAAGGAAAAGTGGTGTAAACCATTGTTGCTCTTAGAGTGAACTAGCTCTGTACATCTATCTAGGAATATAACTGTGTTCCATGGCAGGTATCTAGTCCTCATGAAAACTGGGAAGTGAGAAACAGAAGTCCACACAAAGTATGGAGTACTTTGCTACAGTACCACGCAAGATTTGCCTAGATGTAAAAAGTCAAAAGAATTACTTTAACACCAAAATCAGGGAACTAAATAACAGCCCTTTAGATAGATATCAGAAGAGGAACTTTTTTTTTTTTGAGACGGAGTCTCGCTCTGTCGCCCAGGCTGGAGTGCAGTGGCCAGATCTCGGCTCACTGCAAGCTTTGCCTACCGGGTTTATGCCATTCTCCTGCCTCAGTCCCCCGAGTAGCTGGGACTACAGGCACCCGCCACGTCGTCCGGCTAGTTTTTTTGTATTTTTTAGTAGAGACGGGGTTTCACCGTGTTAGCCAGGATGGTCTCGATCTCCTGACCTCGTGATCCGCCCGTCTCGGCCTCCCAAAGTGCTGGGATTACAGGCTTCAGAAGAGGAACTTTCACTTCAATATGCATTATAAGCCATCATGATTTTCATAAAATATACCTTTATATCTTCTGTTGCAAAAACGTGGTTCATCTCATAAGTGGGAGTTGAACAATGAACACATGGACACAGGGAGGGGAACATCACACACCAGGGCCTGTTTGGGGATCGAGGGGCTAGGGGAGGGATAGCATTAGGAGAAATACCTAATGTAGATGACGGGTTGATGGGTGCAGCAAACCACCATGGCACGTGTGTACCTATGTAACAAACCTGCACATTCTGCACATGTATCCCAGAACTTAAAGTATATATGTGTGTGTGTGTATATATATATATATATACGTGTATATATATATATATATACGTATATATATATATACGTATATATATATATAAAAGTGGTTCATGTTACATCGATGGTTTCATAACTTCTAGTAGTTGTGTACTATGAACTAAACAAGATTATGCATGAATTTTTTCCCCATAAGAAGGCTTGGATAATATTTAAAAATTAATAATTCTTTTCTATTAAAATTATGAAGCCATTTCATACATACCATACTAAACAGATCAGAGATTTAGTAAGACCAAGGAGTAGACCAAGATGGGTGAGGGGATAAATTATATCATGTAAAGCTTGCACTGTCTTTGGAAGAATCATATTCTCCCTGTATAAGTACTCATTAACTTTTGTTTCATTTAACCTTTAGAGAAATAAGATTCAAAAGTCTAATTAAAGTCCTCTTATCTCATTTACCACTTTCTCCCCTGTCACTTCCCTAAAGCTACACATACAATGATCTAATTTTTGCTCCTGGAATAAGTCCAATATGTTCCTAACTCAGAGCCTTTGAACTTGTTCTTCCTCTGCCTAAACCACTTTCTCCAGATATTATCAAGTTTCAACTCTTCATCTTCTTCAGGACTCTGCTCAAAAGTCACCACATCATGAAGGACTTCCCTAATCATTCTGTTTATAAACTAGCAATCCAACACCAGCCCTAGAACTTCCTATTCCTCTCACTGCATTCTTTCTTTTGCATGTATCCTCATTTGATATTTTACCATTTTTCCCTCAATCTAAGATATTATTCAGTATAACATCACTCTGACAGAAAAAAGCATGCCAACCATAATTGTAAAAAAACTTATAAGATGTTTCCCAAATTTTTTAACAAGTTGATCCTAAAACTCACATGAAAATGTAAAGGACCCAAAATAGCCAAAGCAATTTTGAAAAAGAAGAACAAAGCTGAAGGACTCACACTTGTTAACTGGTTTTACAATTACTACAAAACTATACTTACTATATTTACCTATAAAACCACAGTAATCAAGTAAATGTGGTATTTGTATAAAGACAGAAATATAGAACAACTGAACAGAATTTAGAGTCCATAAACTTTCCCTCATATTTTTGGTCAATTAATTTTTGACAACTGTGCCAAGACAACTCAATGGGGGGAAAGAATAGTCTTTTCAACAAATGATGGTGGAACAATTGTACATCTACTTGCAAAAAACTTAATTTAGATTTTTATCTCACACCACCACAAAAATTAACTCAAAATGGATTACAGGTCTAAATATAAAAGCTATACTATAAAAGTCTTAGAAGAAAATATAGAGTGACCTTGAGTTAGACAGAATTATTAAATACGACACCAAAAGCACAATACATTTTTTAAAAAATGGATAAACTAGGACTTCATCAAAATTAAAAATGTCTCCACTTTAAAATATGTATTAAGAAAGTGAAAAGAACAGTCACACACTGGCAGAAAATATTTTCAAATCATACCTCTGATAAAGGGATTATCTACAAAATATATAAAGAACTTTTATAACTAAGACAAACAACCTAATGGAAAAAAAACGGGTGAAAGATTCAAGTAGACATTTCACCAAGAAAGATACATAAATGGCCAATAAACAACTGACAAGATGCTGAACATCATCAGCCATTAGAAAAATGCAAATAAAAACTACAACGAGATACCATTTCTCATACAGATAATGGCTATGATTTTAAAAGGGAGACAACAATAAGAGTTGCCAGAGATGTGGAAAAAATAGATCCCTCACACATTACTGGTGAAAATATAAAATGGTACAGTCATTTTGGGAAACATTTTGGCAGCCTCTTTAAAAATTAGAAATAAATTTACTATATGACCCAGAAATACTACTCTTAGATATCTACCCCCACAAGGAAAACATATGTTTACACAGAGACTTGTACACAAATGTTCACCGCAGTATTATTCATAATAACCAAAAAGTGGAAACAATCCAATGAATGATAAAATATTATCCACAGAATGGAATACAATTCAGCAATAAATGAGCATGAACTACTGATTTCATGCAATGACACAAACCTCAAAAACATTACGCTAAGTGAAAGAAGTCGACATGGATGAACCTAGAGGACATTATGCTAACTAAAATAAGCCAGACACAGAAAGAAATATACTGCATGAAATCACTTACATGTAGAATCTTAAAAATATATACATAGAGGGCTGGGTATGGAGGATCACGCCTGTAATCCTAGCACTTTGGGAGGCCGAGGCAGGCGGATCACGAGGTCAGGAGATTGAGACCATCCTGGCTAACACAGTGAAATCCCGTCTCTACTAAAAATACAAAAAAATTAGCCCGGCGTGGTGGCAGGCACCTGTAGTCCCAGCTACTCGGGAGGCTGAGGCAGGAGAATGGCATGAACCCGGGAGGCGGAGCTTGCAGTGAGCCAATATCTCGCCACTGCGCTCCAGTATGGGCGACAGAGTGAGACTCCATCTCAAAATAAATAAACAAACAAATTAAATAAATGAATAATATATATATACACACACACACATATATAAAAAGTAAAATGTGATCACTAGGGATTGAAAATGGGAAGATGCAGGTCAAAGGTAGACAGTTGTAGTTATATAGGGAGACTAAGTGTAGAGATCTAATGTACAACATGAAGACTATCATTAATGATACTGTATTTCATACTGGGAATGTGCTAAGAGTAGATTTTAGATACTCTCATTATTAAAAAAATAAAGAAAGGTAACTATGTAAGATGATAAAGTATGTTCATTTGCTTGACAGTAGAAATCTCTTCACCTTAAATGTTTGTCAAAATATGATGGACACTTTACATACAGTAAAATCAACTTATTCATCAATAAATGCAACAGTCTATTATTTAAAAAGATGCTAGATACAAAAGGCTGCGCATTATATTACTGTATTTAAATGAAATGCACAGAAAATGTAAATCTACAGAAACAGAAAGCAGATTAATGGTTGTTTGAAATTTGGCAAAAGTGAGGAATGATGGCAAATAGGAATGACGGATCTTTTTGGGGTGATGGAAATATTCTAAAGCTGGATGTGGTGATAGTAGCCCTACTTTGTAAATCAACTAAAGATCATGTAAATCTATACTTAAAATAAATGAATTTTATGGGTAGGTAAAGTGCAAAATTATTTGGCAAAAATGCTTCCCAATGTCTACTATAAATCAGAAATGTGAAACATATATCTTACAATATATTAAATCCATTTCATTTTTGGGGGGGCTCACTAAAATATTTTTTTAAATGCATTTCTTGTATTTGTTTTCCCACACTAGAAAGTGAGCTCCAAAAGGGCAAAGATTTTCTTTTTATTTACTGTTGTATTCCAGCAGCAATGTGGAGCAACCTTGTAATGTACTGAACACAGAAAGCATTCAATATTTGTTGAATGAAAAAATAAATTATCAATGTCCTTTGAAGAGAATATAAATTCAGCTTCTGTTATGCTCAGCACTGCCCACACCACTAATTGCATACACTTTTAGAAGTGCATCTGGAGCAATGATTATCTAGGGCTTACATATGTATTATCGTAGTTGATCCTTGCAAGAGCCTGGTGACATAAAAAAGATGAGAGGGCACAGAAGCTGAAAAGACATGTTGGCCTTGATCCACCTGTGGTACACGCAGGCAGATATAACTAACAAGCCAATAGGTAGTTGGAAATAGGAGGATGCTGCTTGGTGGAATGATTTGACTCATCATACTTTGGGAATCATAATTTTTGTGAAACTACAAGACTGAGCAAGCAGGGGTAATGAATATAGAATGAGAACTGAAGGTGCAGCTATTCTTTCTGCTGAAGACAACCCAGTCAAGGATGACTTCTGAGTAGAGGAATAACATAATAAGAGTGACATGAAATAGTTTGCAGGAAGAAACACACTAAATCTTATCAGAGGAGATGAATATCTAGACAATAGCAGTGGGACTGGACAAAGAGAGGAGAAATCAGAAGACATATCAAAGGAAGAACTGGTACGGGTGACAAAATACTTGTTGTCTGCAGGGTAGGAGAGAAAAAGAAGAGGAATCTACAGAAAGAAACCAACTTAAGAGGCCAAGAAAAACAAAACACACTAAATTAAAGAATAGGTTTTCAAACAGAAAAAAAATAGAATAAACTAGGGAAATTGTGGAGTGGAAATTTTGGCTTTAGTTAATTTAAATAATTTAACAATCTTTCCTTCTCAATTAACCTAGTGAAGTCAATGAACAAACGAAGAGAACTAGAATTATTCTAACACTTGCTAGAGAATAATACAAACAATCTGTCACATACCAGAAGGTTTCTGGATAAAAACTTGTCTGATGTTCTGGCTGGTGTTCAACAGTGTAAGCATTCCTTACAATATTTACCTGAGTGTCATAGATTTAGTAAACACAAATGTTATTCGTCTAAAAAAACAATTCCTCCATGAAACGTTTGGTTCTACTCTAACAAAGTATTGTTATGTAAGTGCACAGAATGATGAGACAAAACAAAGCTGGCCTGTGTCTAGTGGTAGCAACATCCAATGGAAGTCTCCTGGCATTGGTTTTGATAGGTTAGCAGAATAACTTTCAGAGTAAGGTAGTCCTAAAAATATTCAATATCTGGAATAGCAACTAGGTAGTTCTAGATTGCAGAAGCTAAGGGAGTAATTAGAAATGAAATCTAATGTTCATTAAATGTTCATTTTTAAAAGAAACTTATTTTATCTTAAATATCAATTTGAAACCAAAGGAACTTCAATATCAGTACCTGGCTCTAAATGTTTTCCTCTTTGTTGGCAGGAAAGTATTGTTTCTGTATTTAGACAACAGCTATTTATTTGCAATATTATGAATCAAAATTTTCTTACAATATTAAACATCTCAAATAAATACACAAATGTAAAAGGAAAGGGCTGGTACAATATTGCAATTTGTCCATGACGTAGCATGGACCAGATGCTTCAATGAAAAATTGATTAATATAAAATACTCTGGGGCCGGGCATGATGGCTCACGCCTGTAATCCCAGCACTTTGGGAGGGCCAGGCAGGCGGATCACTTGAGGCCAGGAGTGAAGGCGGAGGCATGAGAATCACTTGAACCCAGGAGGTGGAGGTTGCAGTGAGCCAAAATGGCATCAATGCACTCCAGCCTGGGCAACAAAACAAGACTCTTGTCTCAAAAATAAAATAAAATAAAATAACTCATCAACTTTTCCATTTTAAAATCTTTACACTTAATGGTTAACAAGTACTGTGAATTTGTTCATTTTAATTGGACCTAACTTTCTTAAAATGGAAAACTTGGAGTCAAAGCAAGGCACTTAGATTCTAGTTTCATTTTGCCTACTCAGCTAGACAAAATCTACGTCCTTCAGCTTGGCCATGACACTCCTCTTCTCTAGTCTTCCATTTCCTTATCTATAAAACAAAGAGAATGAGGAAAAAGCAATCATCCCTGCCCACCTTCTGGGATGTAGTAAACATAAAATGGAATAATGGACTCCAAAGCACTGAAATTGACAAAAGAATGCACTGGTATAATCATCACCAAAATCCAACCTGTAGTTCACAAAATTTAAATACTAGGCTGCTTGTTTTAATTCAATCTTATAAACAGCCAAAATGAATTAAGCCCAATACTGTGACTCACAAGATAAAAATAAAGCATCTAATTATACAAGGAGTTGTAGTGAAGACATGAGGAATCTTGATGTAACAATCTGCGGTTCTTAAAATATCTGTGCTTCTAACAACTGGTCCACTGGTACTAAAGTTTCTTATTTATTATTGGAGTTGCTCTCCAACCACAGATTTTTTTCCTTTTTCCACAGCTTTCTCTAAAATATCTTCTATAAAATGCAATATGAAGTTCAGATAGACTTGATATATCTAAGAACGCACAATGCTAAGAAATCAGTTGACTTCTCAAATTCTGAACTAAGTGCAAATGAAACAGTGGCTGGTGACTGACCAGCTTTTCAAAAAAACAAATGTGGTACACAGAAAATAAGCAGCTGACCTCAGTAAAAATTCAGCATCACAGTCAAAGTAGGCTCTGCTGTGAGTAAAGGGAAAATTCCAGATACTGATTTGAAATGATAATTTCAACAAAAGTACCATCATCCTCAAAGGACATAAAGAGGGCCAGGCATACATAAGCATCTTCAGAAGAGTTAGTAGTAAGCAATCAACTGTTATCCTTTTTTTAGCTTTTGTTTTCCATTCAGGGGTACACATGCAGGTCTGTTAGATAGGTAAATTCATGTCACAGGAGTTTGTTGTACAGATTATTTCATCATCTGGGTTCTAAGCCTAGTACCCAATAGTTATTCTTTCTATGCTCCTCTCCTTCCTCCCACTCTCCACCCTCAAGCAGGTCCTAGTGTCTGTTGTTCCCTTTTTTGTGTCCATGTGTTATCATTTAGCTCCCACTTATAAGTGAGAACATCAGGTATTTGGTTTTCTGTTCCCACTTCAGTTTGATAAGGATAATGATCTCCAGCTCCATCCATGTTCCAGCAAAAGACAATATCTCATTCTTTTTTATGGCTGTATAGCATTCATGGTGTATATGAACCACATTTTCTTGATCCAATCTGTCATTGATGAGCATTTAGGTTGATTCCATGATTTGGCTATTGTGAATGGCACTGCAATGAACATTGGTGTGCATGTGTCTTTACAGTAGAAAAATTTATATTCCTCTGAGTACATAACCAGCAATGAGACTGCTGGGCTGAATAGCTGTGTTTTTAGCTCTTCGAGGAACTGCCACACTGCTCTCCACAATGGTTGAACTAATGTACACTCCCACCAACAGTGTGTAAGTGTTCTCTCTTCTCCACAACATCGCCAGCATCTGTTATTTTTTGACTTTTTAAAAATAGCCAATCTGACTGGTGTGAGATGGTATCTCATTGTGGTTTTGATCTGCATTTATCTAATTATCAGTGACACTGAGGACTCCCTTTTCAATAAATGGTGCTGAAATAACTGGCTAGCCATATCTGGAAGACTGAAACTGGACCCCTTCCCTTACACTATATACAAAAATCAACTCAAGATGGATTAAAGACTTATATGTAAAACCAAAACTGTAAAAACCCTGGAAGACAACCTAGGCAATACTATCCTGGACATAGGAATGGGCAAAAATTTCATGACAAAGATGCCAAAAGCAATAGCAACAAAAGTAAAAATTGACAAATAGGATCTAACTAAACAGCTTCTGCACAGAAAAAGAAACTATCAACAAAGTAAACAGACAACATATAGACTGGGAGAAAATATCTGCAAACTATGCATCTGACAAAATTCTAATATCCATCATCTACAAGCAACTTAAATTTACAAGAAAAAAAAAACCTCATTAAAAAGTGAACAAAGGACATGAACAGGCATTTTTCCAAAGAAAATATACATGCAGCCAATAAGCATATGAACTTTTACCCTTAATTGTTCTCCTTGGGCCAGTCACTATATTGAGTACTTTATATAAATAATATAATTTATACAACAGTCCCATCAGAAAGGCTTTATTTTCATTATTTCATAGATGAGGAAGCTGCGATTCAGAGAAATTACAAATCTCCAACAAGGTCATAGAGCATGTGAGTGACCTAGACAGGATTTAAACCCAAGCATACATATTTAACTCCCAAATCCTGGTTCTTTCTGTATTGTTATATATATGAAACTCAGATTCCACTGACACTGTACATAAGATGGAGAATATTCAGCCTTAAAAAGGAAGGAAATCCTGACACATCCTGAACCCATATGGATGAACCCAGAAGACATTATGCTAAGTGAAATAAGCCAGTCACAATAGGACCATATGATTCTACTCATATAAGGTACTTAGAGCAGTCAAATTCATAGAGGTGGAAAGTACACTGGTGGTTTCCAGGGTATATGGGAGGGAGAAACGTGGGATTAATGTTTAATAAGGATAGAGTTTTAATTTGGCAAATGAAAAAAAAATTCTAGTGATGGCTGGTGGTGGGGGTTGCGTAACAATGGTGGGGAATGCATAACAATGTGAATGTACTTAATACCACTGAACTATACACTTAACGATAGTTGAAATGGTAAATTTTATGTCATATTTTACTACAAAAAGACTTTCAAAAATTAAAAAAGAATAGGTAGATATATAGTTGTTTTGTTGTGTGAGAATTCAAATATATGTAGAAGAGTGCATATGAAAGCTTAATAGCCAAAAGAATGAACTGTGCTAGTTAGCAATTTGTTGCCTCTCACATCCAAATTCACTCTTTGCCCACTCTGCAAAAATTATTGTGAGGAGGTGAAATTTTAGCTGAGAATTAAAGAATATGACAATAGTCACATGAATGTTAACAAATTTTTTCTTTCCTCCCAAAATATCCTAGGAAGAATCTATCTATGTATTTGTATACATAATTGTATTTATCATATTTCCTAAGGAAGTACATTCTTCAGTTGGGAGTCATCCACATGCATTTTATATTCAATGTACTGAATTTTCTGAGATTTCCAGTCATCTAAGAAATGAACCTTTCCTCTTCCCATGAGACCTCAATTGGCAGGCTGTATAACTAGGTGTGGAAAGTGGAATGAGACAATTCACAATAGTCTTCTATGGTTCTCTTGGAAGACAGGAAGAACACAAGCCCTGCTATGTCCACTCTGAGAATACTGCTCTAATGTGAAGACTTTATCTTCTTCACTTTTTTGGTTTTGGGAAATATAGCAGATCAACCAGCCATTCATTCACTTGTGGACTATCCTAGAAACCAAACATCATTTTCTAAATAGGAAGAAATCTGAATTTTTAAAATTACATTTTAAGACTGGAGTCTTTTCTTTTCCCTAGTCTACTTGATTCTGCTTAATTTCAAAAGAGTGTTTATTCTAAAATTAAAGAAGAAAGATTAATCAAGTTTCAAGAAAACAATATGCATCAACTCTGAGGAAAACTTCTAAAATCTTTAGTTAGGGATTAGAAAGTCAGAGAATGGTTTTAGGAGCTATGACATTATCTGAGGAAGTTAAGAGTCACATAAGCAATTAGCAAAAATCTTAAGAAAATCACTTAAGTTTCATCAACCTTCAGTACCTCAAACATGCCAGATACTCAGGAAAGGGCCTTCATGTACTGTTATTCATTTGTTATTTATTTTCACAATAACCCAACATACTGGCTCTTGTCTCAGCTTCACAGATGAGGAAACTAAGATTCGGTGTTTAACTAATTTGCAGTAACACACAAACCTAGAAATTTGGGGAGTTGGGATCCAAGCACAGGTATATAATATAAAAGCCATTTTATGTACTTTCCACTCCTTCCAACTATTACATACAATTAAACTGGTATTGTGCCTGATAATTATGGCCTCTCATGGAACCCAGTGACACTGATTCTCCTGGGTGGAAGTTGTGACAAGGGAGGATGAAGAAGCTGGCCAATCTAGGAGGCACTACCAAATCCTTTACATGGGAATAAGTTAGTAAATAGATATTTATTGAGCATGAAAATATATGGTATTTCTAAAGGCAAGTTTCTAAAAACCAGGTCCTTCTTTAGGAGAGAATTTTGAGAAAACCAGACACTTACTTTCTTTGAAATATCTTTTTTTCTATGAACAGTTTCTTAGTTTCTTAGCCCCTAGGTTCGTCTTTTGGTGAAAAAACAGATTAATATCCTTTGAGCCATCTCTAAACACTGCTGTGCTCCTGCACGTTTTTGATCCAAAGTTTTAGAACATTTGACACCTGAAAAAATCACTCTTAGGTCCTGTTAGGTAAAAACATTTCCCAGGAATTAGGAAAGTATTATACTATTCCAATCTTTTTAATATGTTGCTGTCATAATTCAGATTTAAAGAGCAAACCTCAGAGCTGGCTATGTCTCACTGAAAGAATGTCCTCGGGTATAATCTGCTCTTCCAATTCTCTGCACACAAATATAAGAGGACATGCAACTCCACTGGGGCGGCTTCTGAGACAACTAAAGCTCCCCAGTCAACCCACCACTGTTTGTCTGAAATATTAAGTGTATTTCTATTGAAAATGTGCTTAAAAGAAGCCTAATAAGTTGGCCCAAACTACATTTACACAGAAGGATGCCCTGATTTTTAGACAATGTTGGAAATGAATGTTGTGCTATAACTGCCACAGGTCATAATGGCATCAAACAAAGGTAAGTTAAATGAAATCAACTGCATTATGCCATCATGAAAGTAGTGAGGTCTTATGTATTTTTTTTTCAGTCTTAGCATTATATAATCTCCTTTAACAGTGATTTCTATCGATTGTTTTAAACCAGGAAACCAATGGTCTAAAACACCATTGCTAAAATTAAAAATAATTATGAAAGAACTGACAACCCAAAACAGTCTGAGTAATCCTACTATAAATGAAGGAAAAGCTCTAACAGCAAATTAGATAGAATCATGCAATTTTAAATACTATTTTATGTCCCTTGTTCCACTGATGTAGACGAATCAGGACCAATCGTTTGCCTGTAAATCAAGATTTCAGTATCATTTTTACATTGATATTGCCCCTAAACAGGTTTAAAGAAAAGCCATGATATAGTCCATAAAGAACTCATATGGAAAAAAATACTGATTTTTCATTTGTGAACTCACAGGAAGCCAAATGCGGAAAAGAAATGAAGATTAGTCAACATAGTAATACAGTGAATCTTCCTGGGAACTGGCTGGAGACAAGGTTTGAGGCAAAAAGGATAACCCAAATTTGTTCATCCATCAACCATTATCTAGTGAAATCTCATTGATAGGAGAGAAAAAAGGAAGGAGGCAGTGTGTTACCAAGTCAGTTTAGTTACTTCCTACATGTGAGACTCACCAATGCTAAAACAGGATATCAATGCCCATCTCACAAGGTTATTGTGAGAACAAAATAGCTGTAAATGTATAAAGTGCTGTGTCTGTAGCAAACCATCAATAAATGAGGGCTATTTCTTACTAATGGAGGGAAGAAACCCCTTTCAGAGAGTTGTTTTAAAAGAAATAGGAGCTTTCAAAAGCAAACAATATTTATTCTAAGATGTAGGAATATCACAGGAGACAGAGACAGAGAGAGAGAGAGAGAGAGAGAGAGAGAGAGAGATTCCCGCCACATAAAATATGTCAGCAAATGTTGGCTAACATCAAAATGAAAGTAAAACTTATTTACTATAGGGTTGAGTAGGAAGTAAGACCAAAACAACTGTAACGTTGTAACGAGGAGGACTGCATTTTAGCATCGGATTTCCCCTTGCCCTGTGAGCACCTGCCAATCCCTGGGTTTTGGGTAAAGTGGGTCAAGAGGCCAGGTCTTAGGCAAAACCTAGGTAGCAGGAGGTATTAAACCCTGGAAGGCTGCAATTCTAGAAGGTGGGTGCTCTCCTAGAATTAGGAGGGGAAAATTCCACCAGGCATAGAGGCACTGAAGCTAGGTGTGGGTCTCAGCTTGGGTCTCAGGGATAAAGGGCAAAAAGGAATATTAACTGCAAATGAGCACTACTATGAGTTTAAAGAAGAAATCCACACTACTACGTTATGGCCTAACAAACTTCAATCTAATTTTTAATGTGTTTCCAGGTAGGTAATACTTCAGGCACTTGGCAAAACCACCAAATGCAAAACTTCCCCGAAGAAATGTTTTAATTCTGGTTTCAAGGCATTACTACACTTAAGAGTTCCAAGGGACATTAGCTCAAAATAAAACATGTCAAAAACAAAACTAAAACAAGTGAACAAAAGCAAGAGTCAGCAGATTTTTAAAAATTTGAATCAGAACAACAAAACCTGAAGGTATTGAAATCATCAGATACAGAATATAAAATGGCTACCCATAATAAGTTTAAAGAAGTAAAGGAGGACACTGAAAGTATCTAACAGGCAGAAAGGACCGTCAAAATGAACCAGGCAAACTTGAAAAATAACCAAATAGAATTTCCAGAAATGAAAACTGTAATAAATAAAATATGAACTTGTGGCTGTTTAAACAGCAGACCAGACATGGCTGAAAAAAAGAATTAAAAATAAATAAGCTAAGTACCTAACTTTATAAGCTGGAAAAAAAATTGGATAAACCCACAAAAATGTAGAGACAGAAATGAAGAACAGAAGTTAAATAAAAAATAAAACTATAATAGAGGATCGGCAAAGTCAAAAGTATTTCCTATACAGGTTACTAAAAGAGACAGAAGTCTAGCAAGAGCAAGAAGAACAAATAAACACTAGCAATGTAAAGGGGAAGTAATTATGGGTATGGGAGAAGGCAATTTTACGGCTTTACCATTAAAAACTTAGGTAAGATGGAAAAATTCCTAGAATATAAATTATCAAAATTGATCAAAAACCTTGAATGATTCCCAAACCATTAGATAAATGGAATCAATAATTTTTAAATGACTAATATAAAGAAAACACAATCCTAGATAGCTCAAAGGTGAATTCTACCAAATGTTTAAGGAACAGATAATCACAAACTTAAAAACTGATTACAAAAGCAAAGGGATTGAAGCCCAAACTCACTCCTAAACACGGATAAAGACTAGAATTAATGTCAAACAACAATGAAATGGAGAAATTTTTAATTTGTATTTCCCTGATGACTAATGATGTTGAGTATCTTTTCATTGGTCATTATTTTTTCTTCTTCTATAAACTGTGTATTTAAATCATTTGTCCTTCTCTGTTGGGTTGTTTTATTATTGAATTGTAAGAGTCAAGAGTTTTTTTCTCTTGATGTGACTCCCGATATATGAAACATAAATATTTTCTCCCACTCTGGGATTAGTTTCCATTTTCACTGTAGTATATTCCAGAGAACAAAAGTTTTTTTTTATAGAATCCAAAATGTCAGCTTTTTTCTTTTATAGTTTGTGCTTCTAAAGTACTAAGAAATCTAGCCTATTCTAAGGTTAGGAATCCTTTGGTTCTAGTACATGGTGTAAGGTAAGGAACAGGGTTCATTTTTTCCTCCACATGAATATTCATTTATCCTCATTTGTTAAAAAGCCTTCCTTTTCCTCATTTAAGCGCCATCTCACCTTTACCTAAAATTAGCCATATATGAATTGTCTCTATTCTGTTTCATTGATCTATATGTCCATCCTTTTGTTAATACCACAGTCTTGATTACTATATTTTATACTCTTGAAATCAGGCACACAAAGACCTCCAGCTTTGTTCTTCTGAGGTTTTTCTAGTCATTTACTTTTTCCATATACATTTTAGAGTCAACTTATCAGGCTGGATGTGGTGGCTGAAGCCTGTAATCCCAACACTTTGGGAGTCCAAGGCAGGAGATAACTTGAAACTAGTAGTTTTGAGACCAGCCTGGGCAACACAGTGAGGGAAGGAGGGAGGGAGGAAGGGAGGGAGGGAGGGAGGAAGGGAGGGAGGGAGGGGGGGGGAGCAGAGGGGAGGGGGGAGGGAGGGGGAGGGGGAGCAAGAGGGGGAGGAGGAGGGGGAGGGAAAAGAAAAGAAGAAAAAAGAAGAAAGAAAAAGAGAGACAAAGAAAGAGAGAGAGAGAGAGAGAGAAAGAGAGACAGAAAGAAAGAAAGAGAAAGAAAGAAAGAAAGAAAGAAAGAAAGAAAGAAAGAAAGAAAGAAAGAAAGAAAGAAAGAAAGAAAAGAAAGAAAGAGAAGGAGAAAGAAAAGGAGAGAGAGAGAGAAAGAAAGGGAAAGGGAAAGAAAGGAAGAAATAAAAGATGAGCCGGGTTTGGTGGTCTCAGCTACTCAAGAGGCTGAAGTGGGAGGATATCTTAAGTCCAGGAGTTGGAGCTTACAGTGAACTATGATTGTGCCACTGCATTCCAGCCTGGGAGACAGAGCAAGACTCTGACTCAAAAAAAAAAAAAAGATTAAAACTTCAACATCAATTTCTACACACAAAAAATATCTGCGAAGGCTGGGCACGGTGGCTCACGCCTATAATCCCAGCACTTTGGGAGACCGAGGTGGGCAGATCACGAGGTCAGGAGATCAAGCCATCCTGGCTAACACGGTAAAACCTTGTCTCTACTAAAAATGCAAAAAATTAGCCGGGCGTGGTGGCAGGCGCCTGTAGTCCCAGCTACTCAGGAGGCTGAGGCAGGAGAAAGGCGTGAACCCGGGAGGTGGAGCTTGCAGTAAGCCAAGACAGCACCACTGCACACCAGCCTGGGTGACAAAGTGAGACTCCGTATCAAAAAAAAAAAAAAAACCTGCGGAAATTTTGATTTTCACTAGGATTATGTTGACACTACACATCAATACTGGAGAGAATTAACATCTTAACCATATTGAGTCTTCCACTCCATAAGCATATCTCCTCCATTTATTTCAGGTCTTTTAAAATTTCTTTCAGTAGTGTTGTCTAGCTTTTCGTGTGCAGGTATTCCATATATTTCATTAAACTCACCTAATGCTAACCACACATGCTTCAGTTTATTAGCATATCTTGCTTGGAAAATGGGAGTAGTTCAGGAGCCCAGAATAGGATTTGTGAATATGTGAGATACAATCCAATTTTAACATTTTGTTTCCATACAACTATACTGATGCTATCTTATTGTATTAATACAATTCCTCAATGATGACATAAAAGTAATCTAATAACCCTGATAAATTATTTCTCTTGCAAACACTTTCAACTGAAATGGAAATTTACTTCACACTGAAATCTAGTCAAGTAGAAAAGGCATATAATCACTCTAAATAATTTGACTACTTAGGTATCTCTTCTAGAGTTACCATGTCTTCCTGGGGACTAAAAGCTTTCAAACTATTATAAGTTGACTATGTCTGGTGTGAAAGCTATATATTACAAAATTAAAATAAATCATATTTTGAAGAAAAAGTAAATTTTAAAACATATATTTATACAAATAATTTGAGAATCAATTTCTATTTCAATACAGACAGTAGTGAAGGTAAGCGCACTATATTACATAAAAAGCTAGTAAATTAAAAATAGTGGGAATCAATCATTTAATGAGTTAGTTCACTATTCCTCAGTGGCTCCTGCCAGTTAGTTCACTATTCCTCAGTGGCTCCTGCCACTATATCCAGCTAATTTTTTGTACTTTTAGTAGAGACGGGATTTTGCCACGTTGGCCAGGCTGGTCTCGAACATCTGGCCTCAGGTGATCCACTCACCACGACCTCCCAAAGTGCTGGAATTACAGGCCTGAGCCACCGTGCCTCACCTATAAAGTTTTTTGATGAAGATTTCCTAGTGGCTAGAAAATTCCCTTTTTCTTATTGCCAGAGTAACTCTAAAAATAAAGAATAAAGATGATTCTGGGCAATAAATTCATTTTCTAGCTTATATTAGTACTTGGCCTTAATTACTATCTTGGCAGAGGGAAAAATATAAATTCTTTGTGTGACCTCTAGTGTGCTTTTGGCTTTTAAAAAATAGTATGTGAAACATAAATAACTATTTAACTATTTAAAATATGACAATCTTTTTTATAAGACCAGTCAAGTGCAGTATTGAGAAGAGGGAACAAGGAGAACAAGGAGTTCAATCTGTAATGACAAATCTTGTTCTGACAGGAATGCATAATATAATGTCAACATTTTCCACAAATGATGGTGCTCAGATAATCTGTTTCACATCAAAACAAGATTACTGGATAGAGAGATTATGGTTTTAACTGCCTCAGAGGAATGGGGTTTTTCTCTTCTGGTTCAAATAGAACAATTTAGAATAATTTATTTGACTTTAGAGTAATCAGTTATTGATTCTGCAGTTATCAGTTTCAAAACCATAGCCAAGTTCAGTAAATTCAGACCCTCTTATGTTAACTTTGTAGCATTAACATCAAATCCAAAAAGGATTCTTCAAATTTATGTTACAGTTTTTGGAATCAATTTAGTTAACACTGCCAATCATAATTAAAATCTCATGCATAAATAATAGCATAGCATAATAGCTATTCATAATAGCATAATAGCATAATTCACACTAAAAATATCTAAAACATTATTATTTTTATTAGTAAAAGTTTTTAGTTTTAACAAAAATTTTTGAGACCATCTCTGTCACAAATAAGCTATTTCTTTCCATGAAGCTTAAAATTTAACTTTGTTCATATGGTATGTGATATCAGGAAGAAAATGTCAATCACATTGACAATTTTTGTTCTAAATTACTGAATATCTGGCAAACATTCCTTTTTAAACCTCTGGTGTGTACAACTCTGATATTCACCAGGACTTGCCAAAAACATACATAGAATTCCATATACCATTTACCCAGCTTCATCCACTGATAAGATCTTATGTAACCACAGTACACTGTCAAAACCAAGAAACTGACATTGTTACAATATTATCAACTCCATTACAAAGAAACCACATGTATAAATTTAAATAGCTATCACCATAATCAGAATTCAGAATGGTGCCATCACCATAAAGACACTCTCTCATATTAAGCCTTAATAGTCACACCCTGACCTCAACCTTAACTCTTGGCAAACACAAATCTGTCTTAATTGCTATAATTCTGTCACTTTGAGAATGTTATGTAAATGGAATCATAGAGTATGCAACCCTTTGACTTTTTGTTTGTTTGTTTTTGAGACAGAGTCTGGCTCTGTCGCCCAGGCTGGAGTGCAGTGGCGCAATCTTGGCTTACTGCAAGCTCCGCCTCCCGGATTCATGCCATTCTCCTGCCTCAGCCTCCTGAGTAGCTGGGACTACAGGCACCCGCCACCACACCTGGCTAACTTTTTGTATTTTTTTTAGTAGAGACGGGGTTTCACCATGTTAGCCAGGATGGTCTCAATCTCCTGACCTCGTGATCTGCCCGCCCACCCGCCTCAGCCTCCCAAAGTGCTGGGATGACAGGAGTTAGCCACTGCGCCTGACCAAAGTTACATTTTTTTAAGTAGCATCATGCCCTTGAGATCAATCACTCTAAGTTGCTGGATGTATTAATCATTACTCCTTTTTGTTTCTGAGTAGTATTCCATAGTTTTTTCTTCTACACACCTACTGAAGGATATTTGGATTGTTTCCAGTTTATGCTATTACAAATAAAGCTTTTATAAACATCCATGTAAAAGCTATTATTTGAACAGAAGCTTTCACTTCTCTAGGGTAAAAACAGGACTGTGATGGCTGGGTCATATGTTAAGTATATGTTTAACTTTATAAGAAAAGTCCAAATTTTTCTCCAAGTGGGTGTGCCATTTTACCTTCTAACCAGCAATGTATGAGATCCGGACCCACATCCTTGACATCACTTGGTATTAGCAGTACTTTTTATTTCAATCATTCTAACAGATATATATTAGTATCTCATTGTAGCAATTATTTGCATTACTCTATTGGCTAATGATATGGCAAAATCTTTTCATGTGCTTACTGGCTAGCCACATATCCTCCTTGTCCCTATTCAAGTATTTTGCCCAATTCCTAATTGAGTTGTTGTATTACTGTTCCATTTACAGAGTTCCATAAATATTCTAGACACAAATCTTTTGATGGATATACAATTTTCAAATATTTTCTTCCAGTATATGGCTTACCTTTTCATCCTTTTAACAGGGTCATTCAAGAGCAAAAATTTTGGTTTTGATGAAGTCCAATGTATTGCCTTTTTACTTTATGGATCATTTCCTTTAGTGCCATGTCTCCACTTAAGACTAGGTCATGAACGTTTTCTCCTAAAATTTTCTTCTGAAAGTTTTATCGTTTTACATTTTACATTTGAGCCTACAATCCATTTTGAGCTAACTTTTTACAAAAAAGGATGAGACTTAGGCAAGTTTTTTTTTTCCTTTTGCCTATAAATATCCAACTATTCCAACACCATTTGTTGAAAACACTATCGTTCCTCTACTTAATTGCTTTTGTACCTTTGTCAAAAATCAGTTGTGCACACTTGTGTGAATCTACATCTCAGCTCTTTATCTTGGTCCCTTTAAGTGTCTATCCCTCTGCCAGTACTACTCTGCCTTGATTACAGCATAGTAAGTGTTAAAATTACACTGAGTGATTCTTCCAACTTTATTATTCTTTTCAAAATTGTTTAACCATTTTAGTTCTTTTGCACTCCCCTAAAATTTTAGTTTTAATTTAAAAAAATAATTTCAACTTTCCCTATAAATTTTAGAATCAGTTTGTCTATTCTAAAAAAATCCTGCCAGGAATGTTTTAGGAATTACATTAAATATATAGATCAATAGTCTGGATAGAACAAATATTTTTAATATGTCTCTTCTAATCCATGAGCATACTGCCTCTCCATTACTTAGGTCTTTTAATTAGCATTGTGTAGTTTTCAATATACAGATCTTGTACATGTTCTGTTGGATTTATGCCCAAGTGTTTCTTTTTTTCTTCTTTTTTTTTTTTTTGGTAGAAATGGGGTCTTGCTATGTTGCCCAGGCTGATCTCAAACTCCTGGGCTCAAACAGTATTCCTGCCTCAGTCTCCCAAAGTACTGAGAAGCATGAGACACTGTGCCTGGCCTCATTTTTTCTTGAGCAACTAATAAATGGTACTGTGTTCTAAATTTCAGTTTTCAATTATTCATTGTTATTTGTGGAAATATGATTTGTGTGTGTGTGTGTGTGTGTGTGTGTGTGTGTGTGTGTTTGGATATCTCCAACCATAAACTTGCTTATTAATTCTAAGAGGTTTCTTTTTAAACTCTAATGTCTTCTTGTTTGTGGATTCCTTGGGATCTCCCATGTAGCCAACCATATAATCTGCAAACAGGAAGAGTTTTATTTCTTCCTTTCTATCTATATATCTCTCATTTTCTTGCTTTGCTCCATTGGTTAAATCTTCCAATATTGTGTTGATAGGAGTGCTGAGAGGTAACATCCTTGCCTTGTTCTCAAATGCAAACTGTCTCTCATCATTATGACATTTGCTGTGGGTTTTTATAAATATCCTTTATCAAGCTGAGGAAGTTTGCCTCTTTGCTAGTTTACTGAGAATTGTTATCATGAATGGGTGTCGAATTTTCTAAAATACTTTTCTGAATCAACTAATGTCATCAGGTGGTTTTTCTTCTTTAGAATGTTAATACAATGGATTATACTACATGATTTTCAAATACTGAACCATCCTTGCATTACCAGAATAAACCCCACTGGCCGTGGTATATTATTATTTTTATATATTGATCAAGTTGTTAATACCTTATTGAGGATGTTTATGTCTATAGTCATAAGAGCTACTCCGTATTTTTTTCTTTTTGTACTGTCTTTGTCTAATTTTGGTATCAAGGTAATAGCAGCCTCATAATGTGAATTAGGAAGTATTCCCTCCTTATCCATTTTCTGGAAGACTCTGTATAAAACTAGTGTCATTTATTTGACCGGATGGTTCTTTTTGGAAGGATTTTAATTATAAATTCAATTACGTTAACAGTTGCAGGATTTTCAGATTATCTATTTTGTCTTGGGTGAGTTTTGACAATTTATGGTTTTCAAGAATTTGACCTATTCATCTTAAACTATCATTATGTATGTAAAGTTGTTTACATTTTCTTTTTGCCTGCTTAATGTCTGTGATGTCTGTGGTGATATCTCTTTCTTTACTCTTGATATATTGGTAATTAGTATTTTCCCTCATTTTCTTTTTCAGTTTTGCTAGGTGTTTATCAATTTTATTAATCTTTTATAAATCAGTTTTTGCTTTGATTTTCCCTATTGCTTTTGTATTTTTATTTATTTCATTAATTTCTGCTCTTCATTTTTTCCTTCATTCTGCTTGCTTTGGCTTTTTTTTTTTTTTTTACAGAGTCTTGCTGTGATGCCCAGGCTGGAGTCCTTTTTTAGTTTCTTACAGTACAGCAGGAGCTGATATTGTCTGATTTGAAACCTTGCTTTTTTTTTTCCCTATTATTAGGACTTATAGCATACATTTTCCTTTCAACAATGCTTTTGCAGTATCCCACAGATTTTAATATATTTTCTTTTAAATTCACTTTGATATATCTTTTATTTCTCTCACAGTTTCCTCTTTGACACAGATCATTTAGTAGTGGGTTGTTTAATTTTTAAGGTTTTCCTGGTTTTTTGTTTTTTCTTGTTACTGATTTCTAATTTGTTTCCATTATGGTTAGAATATCCTTTGTATGACTTCAATTACTACAAACTTGTTGACATTTGCTCTATGAACTAAGATACTGTCTATCTTGGTGAATGAACATGTTTGACTGAAAAGAATCTGTATCCTGATTTTATTAAGTATTCTATAAATTTAAATTAGAGCCTATGGTTGATTGCACTGTTTAGTTCTTCCCTATTCCTGATGACTATTGCCTAGTGGTTATACAGATTACAAAGATAATGGGTCATTAACCCCCAACTACAACACAGTGATTTTTTTTCTCTTTTCTCTATTCAGTTTTTTCAGGTTTTGCTTTATTTATTTTGCACCTCTGTTAGATTAAGATTATTTTGTCTTCCCAGTGAATTGATCCTTCTATCATTTTGTATTGTCTCTTTGTCCCTGGTAGTTTTCTTTGCTCTGATATTGAATTTTTCTTATATTAGTACAATTAATAGTATTTATTTAAGGAAAAAATTATTCACAATATAATGACATGTTATTAATATAATTACCCTGTTTTTCTTTCATGTTTGCATAGCATATATTTTTCTATCTGTAAGCCTCCCTATATCATCATATAGACAAGTGAGTTTGAAGTGAGTCTCATATTAACAACATATCTTTTTTTATTGTACAATTCTGCTAAACTCTATCTTGTAATTATTCATATACTAGGATTTAAGTCTGCCATTTTAGTATTTACTTTTGTGTTTGCTCCCTCTATTTTACCTGCCTCTATGTTCCTTTTCTTATTTTTCTTTCTTTTTTTTTTGAAACAGAGTCTCACTCTGTTGCCCAGACTGGAGTGCAGTGGCCGGATCTCAGCTCACTGTAAGCTCCGCCTCCCGGGTTTACACCATTCTCCTGCCTCAGCCTCCCAAGTAGCTGGGACTACAGGCACCTGCCACCTCGCCTGGCTAGTTTTTTGTATTTTTTTAGTAGAGACAGGGTTTCACCCCCGTTCTTATTTTTCTGTAGGTTATTTGAACATTTTTAGTATTCTATTTTGATTTATAGTACTTTTTATTACATCACTTTATGTAATATCTTAATGATTGCTCTAGAGATTGCAATATACATATGGAGCTGCTCAGTCTACCAGTATTAATTTTTGTTGTTGTTGTTTTTCGAGACAGAGTCTCGCTCTGTCACCCAGGCTGGAGTGCACTGGCACGATCTCAGCTCACTGTAAGCTCTGCCTCCCTGGTTCACACCATTCTCCTGCCTCAGCCTCACGAGTAGCTTGGGACTACAGACACACGCCACCACATCTGGCTAATTTTTTTGTATTTTTAGTAGAGACAGGGTTTCACCGTGTTAGCTAGGATGGTCTCGATCTCCTGACCTCATGATCTGCCCACCTTGGCCTCCCAAAGTGCTGGGATTACAGGCGTGAGCCACCACACCCGGCCGAATGTTTTAATACTTAAAATAGAATGTAATTACTCTATCATAATTTATGTCCTTTTCCCTCTCCACTTTATAAAACAGTTTTTTGGGTTTTTTTTAGATGGAGTTTTGCTCTCATCACCCAGGGTAGAGTTCAATGGCACAACTTTGGCTTACTGCAACCTCCGCCTCCCAGGTTCAAGCGATTCTCCTGTCTCAGCCTCCCATGTAGCTGGGAATACAAGCATGCAACGCCATGCCTGGCTAATTTTTCTATTTTTAGTAGAGACAGGGTTTCACCACGTTGGCCAGGCTAGTCTCAACTCCTGACCTCAAGTGATCCACCCACCTCAGCCTCCCAAAGTGCTGGGATTACAGGTGTGAGCCACCACACCCGGCCAACAGTTTTCTTAAATATTAATTCAACATACACTGAGAATTGTATCAACATTATAATTTTTGCTTTGTATTATCAAACATAACTTTAAAAACTGAAGAGAGAATTAATCTACCCTTTCCATTGCTTTCTTCATTCCTAATGTTCCAAGTATCCTGTTGTCACTTCCTTTCTTTCTGAACAACTTCCTTTTATAGTCATTCTTTTATAACCAATCTCCTGTCAACAAATTTTCTTACTTTCCTCCTTCTGATATGGGTTGATTACCCCTTCATTCCTGAAGCATATTTTTGCTGGATACACAATTCAGGATAATCTGCTTGTTTTTTTGTTTTTTTTTTTCTTTAAGCAGTTGAAAAATGATGGGATACTTCCTGTCTGCCATACTTTCTGATGAGAAACCTGTTACTCAAATTGTTGTCACAGGTAATGTGTTAAATGTCCTCTAGCTACTTTCAAGATTTCTTGTTTGGCTTTAATTTTCAGAATTTGGACTATGATGTGTCTGAGTATGGATTTCTTTGAGGTTTTCCCATTTGGAGTTCACTAAGCTTCCTGAATCTAAGATGCTTATGTCTTCTGCCAAACTGGGAAATTTCAGCCATTATTTCATTTAAAAAAAAGAAAAAAGGCCGGGCGCGGTGGCTCAAGCCTGTAATCCCAGCACTTTGGGAGGCCGAGACGGGCGGATCACAAGGTCAGGAGATCGAGACCATCCTGGCTAACACGGTGAAACCCCGTCTCTACTAAAAATTACAAAAAAACTAGCTGGGCGAGGTGGCGGGTGCCTGTAGTCCCAGCTACTCGGGAGGCTGAGGCAGGAGAATGGCGTGAACCCGGGAGGCGGAGCTTGCAGTGAGCCGAGATCCGGCCACTGCACTCCAGCCTGGGTGACAGAGCAAGACTCCGTCTCAAAAAAAA